>NC_049243.1:12370000-12637500 GCF_011100685.1 Canis lupus familiaris
AATGCACCATATTTAATGAAGTGACCATGGTTAGAAAAACATGTAAGTTTTAAAAAAACTGAACATGATAAGAAATCAATCACTAGGGAAATATATGTAGTTATTGTTCCAGGGATATGTTGACAAATGGACAAATAGTTCTAAAATGATAACATAAAATAAAATGATAATGTAATTTACTGCATTTAAAAAATATAAAATCTTGTTAAGCAAATGAATATTTCCTTTCAGTGGTTCATGCTATATGTAGATTCTCAGATCCACATTCAAAATGCTCTTGTGATCATTAGGGTGTTCCTATTTTTAATTTACTTAGTTTCTATTTATTAGCTTGCACAAAATAATTTCATAATGTGATGTGGCATTCTTTGATCTTTGTTTCACAAAGCATTTCTGCCCAGCAAAGTAGATCATGATGTGCCTGTTATGGTTGCATTCTTTGACTTCAAACACATGAAGTTATTTCTCCCTATTCAAGGCACCGCTGAAGTTTTATTTGAATTTGCTCTTGCACATGTTTTCCATCCAGCTAGAGCTTGATCAGTGAGCTCTGAGGCAGGAGATTCCACTTGTCAGCTTGCCACTTACTAAAACTCATAAGCTGGAGAGACACGGCCTCTGAATTGTTCTTTTTTCAAGTGATACATAAACTAGGCTACATGCTGTTTCCCTTTCTTACGCACTGTTCTGCCAAATGGCATGAATTTAGATGACCTATGAATATCAGAGGAAAACACAAAACTTACCATTTAAACTTTACTTTGCTTAGTAAGTCAAATATATACCTATTATAAATAAAAAATTACTACAGAGCATCACTCATATGATGATCTGAGGCTGGAGCAGTTTTATCTTTCTGTGAGTTTAATTACATAAGTATTATTTTCTCTTAAATGAAAATATGTCTCTTAAATCAATATACATCATATGGATTGGGAAATGAAGTGTTGTTAAAAACATATTAATAAAAGGGGTGACATTGTTTTTTTATATTATTGAAATGCAACACTCCTCACTATGAAATCGGAAACGATAATTTATATGTTATTCTTTGTAGTACAAGCTATGGGATGACACTAGAGCCCCACACTGCAATCTCATATAAGAATAAGTCTATTTAAGAAGAAAAAATTTTTCAATACAGCTTTCATTTATAGGTATTTTTGCCTATACACCTTTTACCCCTACATTTTGCAGATTTGAAGAAATTCCATTCTCAAAGGGGAAAAAAATATACTTCCACTTAAGGGATGGTTACTTTGGAAATTTAGCTTACATTGACGGCAATCATTCTTCCTGTTTAGTATTGATTGACTGCTGTGATATTTTCTACCTTTTTCATAACTTTTTATTCACCCTCTCATCCTTCCATCATGTTCAGAATCAGAATAAATAAGTCTGGCAATCTATAAAACCATGATATAAGAGACCTTAAGTACAATATGTACTACTTGCATTTATTGACATATACAATAGAAAGATACTTTAAAAGCATGTATAGCTTCCCACTTCTGTTAGATAATTCCTTAAAAATTGTAGACTTTGCATAGACAATGGGGAAAAATCCATATTAGAGATAAAAAATCAGATACTTTCACCATTTCCAATAATCTAAAGGAATTCCTATTTAGAAATGGTATTGTCATTAGAAGATAATGTAATTAAACAAAAGAATGACACAATAAGACTAATTTTATGTCAGCATTATAACTAATCATTATTCACTAAATAAGAACCACATCCCTTCCACAACATCAGGCATGATCTTACAGAGGATCACAGAGGGTGTAGCCTTAATTTTTTTATTACTTTGTTTTTTTTTAAGAAATTTTAATTCATTGCAAAATTTGCAAGATTTCCCATATAACCCCTGCTCCCACACATGTATGGCTCCCCCATGGTATTGTTGACATCCCCCACCAGAGCAGTATATATGTTACAATTGATAAGCCTATATTTATGAATCATAATCACCTAAGGTCCATAGTTTACAGTTCAGTCATTTTTGATGTTTTATATTCTGTACATTTGGACAAAAGTATAATGACATGAATCCACCATTATAAATCATGCAAAGTAGTTTCTCTCTCCCAAAGATTCTCTGTGCTCTCCCTATTTATTGTTCCCTCCTACCCAACCCCTATCAACAACTAAGCTTTTTGCTGTTCATTGTTTTACTTTCATAGAATGTCATATTGTTGGAATCATACAATATATAGCCTTTTCAGATTGGCTTCTTTCACTTAGTATAATATGCATTTAAGCTTCCTCCATGTCTTTTCATGGCTTGATAGCTCATTTCTTTTTAGTGCTGAATGATACCACATTGTCTAGATGTACCACAGTGTACTTACCCATTCACCTATTGAAGAGCATTTTGGTTGCTTCCAAGTTTCGGCAATTATGAATAAAACTGCCATAAATATCCATGTGCATGTTTTTGCATGGACATAAATTTTCACATCCTTTGGGTAAGTGCCAAAGAGCAGATCTGCTGAATCATATGGTAAGAGTATGTTTAGTTCTGTAAGAAACTGCCAATTGTTTTCCAAAGTGGCTGCACCATTTTGCATTTCCTCCAGTAATGAATGAGATTACCTGTTGCCCCACATCTTTGCCAGCATTTGGTGTTGTCAGTGTTCCAAATTTGGAGCATTCTAATAGATGTCTGGTGGTAAGACATTGCTGTTTTAATTTGCCTTTCCATAATGACATATGATACTGAGTGTCGTTTCACACATTTATTTGCTAGCTGCTCTTCTTTGATGAGGTGCCTGCTAATGTCTTTGACTCATTTTTTAATCATCTTATATATTTTGGATAACACTCCTTTACCAGATGTTTCTTTTGAAAATATTCTGTGCCAGTCTGTGGCTTTTCTTCTTATTCTCCTGACGTGGTCTTTCACAAAGAGGTTTTTAATTTAATTTTTTTTTAGAGATTTTATTTATTTATTCATGAGAGACACAGAGAGAGAGAAAGAGAGAGGCAGAGACACAGGCAGAGGGAGATGCAGGCTCCATGCAGGAAGCCCAATGGGGGACTTGATCCTGGAACTCCAGGATCACACCCTGAGCCAAAGGCAGATGCTCAACTGCTGAGCCACCCAAGCATCTGAGGTTTTTAATATTAATGAAGTTTATGTTATCAATTATTTCTTTCATGTATTATGACTTTTGCATTATATCTAAAAAGTCATCACCATACTCAAAGTCATCTAGATTTTCTCCTATGTATCCTCTAGGAGTTTTATAATTTTGCATTTCATATTTAGGTGTATGATCTACTTTGAGTTAATTTTTGTGAAGAGCATAGGTGTAGGTCTACGTTCTTTTTTTTTTTTTTTTGGCATATGTCTAGTTGTTCTAACAACTTTTGTTGACAAGACTATCTTTGTTCCATTGTATTACTTTCACTCCTTTTCAAAGATCAGCCAGATATATTTATGTGCTTTTACTTCCGAGTTCTCTGTTTTGTTCCATTGATCTAGTTTTCTATTATTTTATCAATTGACACTATCTTGATTATTTTAGCTTTATAGTAAGTCTTGACATTGGTTGCATCAGTTCTTCAACTTCATTCTGCTTTGATACCATGTTGGTTATTCTGAGTCTTTTGTCTCTTTCAATATCCACACTGTAACTTCTGGGTGTTTTGACTGTCATTGTATTGAATCTGTGGGTCAGGTTGGGAAGAACTGACATCCTGAGTCTTCTTATTCATGAACATGGAATATCTTCCTATTTATTTAACTCTTCCTGGATTTAATTCATTTGAATCTTCTAGTTTTCCTCATATAGATCTTCTACATATTTTGTTAGACTTCTACCAAAATATTTCATCTTGTGGATGCTAATGTAAATAGGACTGTGTTTTTAAGTTCAAACTCCACGTGTTCATTGCTGGTAATAAGAGAAAGAGTGCCTCTTGTATATTAACTGGTATTCTGCATCTTACTATAATTGTTTATTTGTTCCAATAAAAAAAAAAGATCTGATTCTTTTAGTTTTTTACATAGGAAATCATATCATTGATAAACAAAGATGATTTTATGTTTTCCTTCCCAATCTGTATACCTTTTTTTTCTTTCCTTCTCTTGTTGCATTAGCTCAAACTTCCACTACATGTTGAAAAGAAGTGGTGACAGGTGACATCCTGACTTTTTTATTAATCTCAGTGGGAAAACTTCACATTTCTCACCACTAAGTATGATGTTAATTGTAGATTTTTAATAGATATTCTTTATCAAGTTAAGGAACTTCCCCTTTATTCCTAGCTTATCAAGATTTTTATTTTATCATGAATGGTTGTTGTATTTTGTCAAATCCTTTCCCTATATCTACTGACATGATCATGTGATTTTTCTATTTTAGTCTGCTGATGTGAATGATTACATTAAATAATTTTCAAATGTTGAACTAGTCTTACATAACTGGGTGAAATCCCACTTGGTCATGGTCATTCTTTCACATCCATTGTTGGATTCAATTTGTTAATATTCTGTTTAGATTGTATGCTCAATTCATGATTGTATCTACAAGAAAACATACTGGCAATATTATATATTCACTGATCTTTGCTAATTGTGGAACTTCTAAATAGTAAATAATCTTCTTAAAAAATCTATTGATACCAAACAATTTAAAAATATCATTTGATCATTTTACATAGAAACACATTTAGTTAACAGAAATGGTATGGGAGGAGGCCTGTTTTTCTTTTTCCTTTTCTGAAAACAAAAATAATCAGAGATCCTAATGTATGCACTTAGAAATGAAGGACTTTGGTGTGTCAAGCAAAATACTCTGTATCATGAACCTTAAATTTGGGATCTATTGTAAATGGATCTTATATAGATAAAAGAAATTGTTATTTATGTTAAAATTCTTATCAAAATGTTTCATGACAAATATATTTTAGGAAACATTTGGTCAACAGAGGTTATTTCATTATTTAGAAAGGGAATGCTTGGCTGTAGAATGAAGGAAACTTGTAAAGCAGGTGAATCTATCTCATTTCCTCAATGTGCCATTCACAGTTCCTCAGATGCTCACTATGAATTACATTTGTCAATACATAGTAGAATTACAAATATTTGCTCTCTTTAAAAGATTGTAGGGGCACCTGGGTTGCTTATTTGGTTGCCAGTCAGGCTTTTGGTTTCCATCATGTCAGGATTTCGGGGTTAAGAAATCAAACCTTTGTGGGGCTTCGCCCTCAGGATGGAGTCTGCTTGAGAGATTGTCTCCCTATGCTCCTCCCCTGACTCATTCTCCGTCTCTCTTTCTCTGTCTCTCTCTTAAAAATAAATAAACGTCTTTAAAAACAAAAAGACCATAGAATTCCTGCAACATAATAACTACTCGATATGTATTCTCTTTTCTTCTCTCTTGTCTACCCAGAAAACAAAACAAATCATCTACCCAAAATGATGCATTTTCCTTCATAAAGTCCAGATATTTGTCAAAATGGTTATCATGAAAATAATACACAAGCTTACAGTTTCTAAGATCAAAGCACAGAATTAGTGATAATACTAGGAAAATATAAATAATTCTATATCTATATTTTCTTTATTTAAATGGAATAGGTAGCATGTGCCAATTTGCTATCTATATCCATCTATATAGATTTAATTGTTTTATTTTATAAACTGTAATCGTAGAGGGCAATTTTATCCTTCCTTATTTTTGATAAAGAGAAGGTGCAACTGTTAAGGAAGAGATTTGTTGAAACATTTCCTTCCATTTCAAGAAAAATTTTAAGATAATGTAAAGATATTTAATCCAGATCGAATTTTCCAAATGATCATACTCATAATGCATCTCTACCACTGAAAGCAACAATACCAAGAACAGAGATGTCATCATGGGCTAAAGTATCTGCTCCTACAGACAGTACTAAAAATTATAAATCATACACAATGTTGATGTGCTATGCTATGAAGAAAGTAATTGGAGTTCATGATTCACATTTCTGATGAACTTCAAACCAATGATATTGCCCGAAGTCCACTTTATATGCTGATATGAACATTTATAATCCTACTTCTGACAGAATTATTACATTTAACATAATCAAACAAAATTACAAAGAACTTTGTTACATATGATTAGGGTCTCTGTTCTTACATATTAATCCCTCAGTTCTTATTTTCTTCACTCATTTTTTCATTCAAAGCATATTTTGGAATTGTGCATTAAACTTTCATTGCAATTAATTTATCCCCATGGATGAATAATATATATTCATCACTTTGTAATCATTCCATGTAGTTTCCAGAACTGCACATATATATGTTGACATTTGAAAGTCTATATACTGTTACTAAATGTTGATGTCTTACAAATGACACAATATACTTTGTATTATCTAGTACCTGAAGAACTTAAGGATGTAAGGACAAGATACCTTCTTTACATTCTATAGCTATGATATAAAAATTTAGAAATACTCATTGTTAATGCCAATGTGTATTAAGTATATTTATAAAACTATATTCTCAAAATTTCTGGAAACACGTCAAGTTTTAGAAGTCTGACCACACCCATAACTGCAATACAATGCAAATTAAAAATATTTAATACGGTAATGTGTCATAGAATTCTCTAAACTTAATTAATCTATCATACTTTTCCTTTTTTAAAGACAAGCAATTTATATTTTGCTCTTAAATCGAAACAACTTGTATTTGCTAATTCTGTGAGCCTTTTACTTTCATTTCAGGAAATTGATATAATTAGGCAAATGTAATTTTTCTCTACATGTGTTAGTGATGGCATTTCCAGGAAAAAATTCTTTCTATGAACATGGGCAGCTGAATGAATTTATTTTAAACAGCTGGCAATGCTGGTTGCAGCTCAAGTTTTCCATTACATGACAGGAAAATGCCTCAATATTTTGTTCGGGATGGACCTTCCAACACATGTTTTGCTAAAGGCAAAATGTTAATTTTATTGTTCTCTCATATTCTAGAACCATGAGAAAGGAAACAGGTGTAAATTATATTCTAAAGCACTCAGTCCCTCACCAGTGTCAGGTGTAACACCTACATCACTTAGGGAATTCTTAGAAATGTAAATTCTTGGGCCCACCTCAAATCTACTGAGGTGGAAACTGGAACAAGAACCAGCAATCTGTGTTTTAACAAGTCCTCTCTGTTATTTTACTGCTTGCTAGAGTTTGAGAACCACTGTTTTAAAAAGATAGCATTCATGATGCATTAAGTAAAATTAGAGTGCTTATATTTGGCAACATGTTTAATAGGATATTCTATATGACTACAAAGCATTCAATGATATTTGAGAATATTACAGTAGGAAAAAAATTAGAACTTACTCCCCATTGGAGAGAAAAAGTTTCCCAGTAATTATAATTGAGTAAGAGTTTCTGCAGGACCAAAACCAAAGATGTATAGATCATTTTGTTCCTAATAAGAGTTTCTGCAGGACCAAAACCAAAGATATGTAGATGATTTTGTTCCTAATAAGCATGTCATAGCTCTTTGATTTTAGTAAGTGAAAAGCAGTATAGCATGAGCATATGATATAAAAAGTCCAAGGCTGACAGTTATAAAGCAGAAATGTAAAGGATTAAGATGCCACATAGATTTCTATTTTTCTATATTTAAGCATACAGAACTACAATCTTGGGCTGTCTCAGTGGCTCAGTTGGTTAAGTGGCTGACTCTTGATTTCAGCTCAGGTCATGATCTTAGGTCATGGGATCAAGTCTTGCATCAGGCTGCACTTTTATCCGAGAATCTGCTTCAGGATTTTCTCTCTCCCTCTGCCCTTCCCTGTCACTTGCTCTCTGTCTCTAAAATAAATAAATCCTAAAAAAAAGGAACTACAATCTTACACCAAATATTAATGTTTAATTATTTTCACTCATCTTCACTGAAAGCACTGTATGTCACAGAAATGTTTTTTCACTGTGATTTCTGGGACTGGAAAGAAAAGTCACTACAATTAAATTGTAAGTAATAGAATATCTAAACTTTCTGTGACTCTTGGTCAGATTTGAACTTGCAGATTACTTTATCATTCTTGAAAATATTTTCCTTTACATATTTCTTTTATAATTGAAAGTATAGCCAATAATATTGTAACACACTTATCACAGTGAACATTTCATAAGATATATAATTAAATCACTATGTCGTATACCTGAGACTAATTTAATATAACATATAAACTATACTTCAGCTAAAACAATTTTTAGGAAAAAATACCTTCCTTTAACTTCTGTGTAATTTCATTCTCTTAATTTTTTAGCTCTCTAACTTTTATAATGACTTCTTTGATCTATTGTTTTCCTTTCCCCACCATATTGAAGGGCTTCTCAAGGTTGAAATCTTTTTAATTCTTTTTATTTTTATCCATACTTTATGACTTAATACACTATAAAACATTTTTACATAGAGGCTTCTTGTCCATATTCCCATTGCAGAAATATCTTTAGAAGATTGAAGTTTTCCTCCATATTACAGTAATAGTTTTTTATTCAAGGTTTTTTTTGTAAGATTTTATTTATTATTTATTTTATTTTTATTTTTTTATTTATTTATGATAGTCACAGAGAGAGAGAGAGAGAGAGAGAGGCAGAGACATAGGCAGAGGGAGAAGCAGGCTCCATGCACCGGGAGCCCGACGTGGGATTCGATCCCCGGTCTCCAGGATCGCGCCCTGGGCCAAAGGCAGGCGCTAAACCGCTGCGCCACCCAGGGATCCCTATTTATTTATTATTATTATTATTATTTATTTATTTATTTATTTATTTATTTATTTATTTATTTATTTTATTGATGAAAGACACTGAGAGAGAGAGAGACAGAGACAGACAGAGAGAGAAGCAGGCTCCCTGCAGGGGACTCCAGGATCACACCCGGAGCTGATGGCAGACACTCAACCGCTGAACCACCCTGGCATCCCATTATGGTAATAGTTACTACATATTTAAATGTACTACGTGGTAAGCAATACTTGTGTTAAGTAAAGTATCTACATTATCTCATATGATTCTTAAATCATATAAAATAATCCTAAAAAGCAATGATGAATTATGTAAAATATTTTGCTTTCTTATCAAGGATTCTTGGATTAATCATTATTTCTCCATGTAATTTCTTCTGTATGTTCATTAATATTATTCTCAAATCATGACAGTAATTCATGTTTAGAATATCAGTAAACATACAGAATTTTTCAAGTGTGCTCTCTTTCCCTTTATTACAGATCCTTTTAAAATTTAGAATAGCTGTAGATATCCAACATTTACTATTTTATTTACCAACTATTTCCTAATGAGATCTTTGTTAAATATTGAAGCATGTTTGCTTAAGGTCAATTATAGTACAACTTCATGAACAAGTGAAGATTGGGAAAGATGGCATATCTTTTCCATTCCCTATGGGTATAACCTAAAGAATATATAATATTTTACTTAATTATAAGGATACTGAACTTAAGGCCTTTTTCATTAAAAATGGAGTTAAAACTCCCAGACTATATCAGAACATTCTACCTATAAACTCTGCGTGGATGCGACTGATGTCCGTCAGCTTGAGAGATGTCATGTTGCAAATGTCTTCATATGATTCTTCTCTTTGTAAGTAAAAGGTTAATCTCAGATGGTCTGTTGAAGTCCTGTGTTTATATTCAGAGAAGCTTGGAGCCATAGTCCTGACTGATCATTGGCAAAGTTGAGTCACTAACTACTGATTAATATCTTCCAGAGTCCAAAACAGACAAGGGGACAACCTGTACCAACATATCAAATTGTTTATGGAAAGTGTGCAGATTGACAGTTTGTACCTGGTTTCTTTTATATTCCCTTGGTTTATGTTTTTGATCATGGTCTAGTAGTCTAGTATAGGTTATGTGACCAGAAATGTATAAAAGACCTCTCCTCAGATGAGCCTGTGGGTTCCCTGAGTCCAAGATACTCCAGCATATGCGCTGCCGAAGCAAGCACAGTCCAAGATATTTCATACATATCCTGATGGTTCATGATCCAAAGATGAAACATGTTTTGTGTAACAAAAAGAATCTTGGCAGCTGTTTTTGGAATTCTTAGATGTCTCTGATGGGTGCTTGTGTTTATTTATCCTGCTATTCTATAACTTTTGCTTTATGAAGTCGTATGTGAGTATACAATATGGAACCTCATGAATTATTTCAATTATACAACCATATGTAATAGCTGCAGGCCATCAATTTTTATTTTAGTTAAGTTCCTCTAAGATCCTGAAGTAAACAGAGATATAAAGGATCAGGTATTCTGATAATTCTCAAAGTAAATATGTGTCTTTATTTCTTATGTATTCTTAGCTATTAGGTTGTTTTCTTCAAAAAAAGTCATGAGGAAATAAATTGTTATGAATTTTTAACATTTATGAATAATTTGCTATAATATTTTAAAATTCATTTCATGTTTTATTAATTAATATACCTTAGGCATTTACAGCAATATTATATATTTTTTATTTCAAGTACACAACTTAAAAAGACTCTAAGTCTTTAAAAACAAACATATCTTTAAATATAAATGGTCCATTGTATTTATTGATAGGAGCTTTCCAAATTATGCAGGAACACATGCTAAAATCTTCTCAAAGACATTATTTACTGAACATCACCTATAATTGTTTCCGTCTTTCTATTTTGTTTCACACAACCTGGATATGTAAATATTTGTTTTTAGTCAGTTTCAGAGAATTATTTTCATTTGAGTGCTTTTCCTAACCACTGAGTGAGTGATATTTTGACCCAAATACTGGTTACATGAGTTATAGAGTAACTCCTGTGGGAAGACATCATTATTCTTTGTACATAAATAATTTTCCTCTTTCCACATTAAAAAGGAACATAATATATTTAGTTTCCTTCAGCTTATCTAGAACAAATAAAAACTTATTTCTCTTATATTCTCAAAAATATATTCTCATTACTGCTACCTCTGAATGAAAAAAACCTACTGTGAAAGAGTCGACATCAAAACTATTATCACTATTTTTACATTGATATATATGAAGTGAAATTTGTTATAATATCTAAGAAAAGAGGTATGTCTGTTAACTATGTTTCTTTCAAATATACCTAAAATAATTTTATTCAATAATTTCTTCAATGGGGTAGTTTTATTAGAGAAGCATTGCATGAAATTTTTTAGAAGATTTTTTATTTATTTATTCATGAGAGACACACAGAGAGAGGCAGAGACATAGACAGAGGGAGCAGCAGGCTCCCAAGGGGAGCCTGATGCAGGACTCCATCCTAGGACCCCAGGATCATGACCTGAGCCAAAGGCAGACTCTCAACCACTGAGCCACCCAGGTGGGGTGGTTTGAATTTTACATTTCATAAAATTATACAGGGTTCTAAACTTACCAAAGGCCTAATTGCAATTTTTCATGTTTACATTTTATATACACCAATTGTTCTGATTCATGAGTTCCAATAGGGTTTGAGAGATATACTTAATTTTAGTAAATGGAGGTTGATTTTTCCGTATGTGCTAATTCCTTAATCAAGTAGGAAGCAAATGTTTTATTACACGGAAAAGGACACCAATTTTTCTGCATCATTAGGTTTTACACCTCTAAAATATTTGCTTTTGTTTCTTCTTTAATAAAGCAGTAACAAATTTCTTCTTGCCATTCTGAACAAGAATTGTAAAATATTGCAAAATCAGTAACGATATCATTCACTGTAGAAAAATTGAACCATTTGTCATCTCCTGTAAAGGGAAATGGGTAAGATAATTAGTCTTAATAGGAGGAAATGAGGCTCTATTCAATAAAGAAGTTGGAAATGGAGGAAATTTGGTAATTTTTCTAACAAAATATTCTGGAAAGAAACAGTAAACCACAGAGCCACTTTAAAGATAAAGTGTGTTCTTTGATATAGTTAAAAGGCATTATCTAAAGGGCACTAATTTAATCATTGAAACAGTTCTATAAATTTTATGAAATATCAAATGAAATGTAAGATGATAAGGAAAGAGACTGCTCAAATGGAAGTGAAAAGTGACAACAGCATAAATGATACAGCCAAATAAGAAATTGGCATTGGGATGCCTGGGTGACTCAGCGGTTGAGCGTCTGCCTTCAGCTCAGGGTGTGATCCCAGAGCCTCGGATCGAGTCCCACATTGGGCTCCCTACATAAGGTATGCTTCTCCCTCTGTCTGTGTCTCTGCCTCTCTCTCTCTCTGTGTGTCTCTCATGAATAAATGAATAAGAATCTTAAAAAAAATTGACATTAGGTGAAGGGAAATGCAAATTTGGCACTATAGAAATGCAACTTCAGAAAATCAGCCAAATTCCAAACTATAAACAACAACAAAAATAAGTTGAAAATATCGTTCATATGAATCACATAAAGGCAATAGAAAAGTAAGGAGCTAAGATGAATTTTTCAAAAAACTGTTTGAAGGTATGCCACAAGACACCTTTTTCTGAGCTCTAGGAAATTTTTAATATGAAAAGAAAGAGTGTTCACTATTTACCAATCAAGACTTGTAAGAAGGAACAAAAACAAAAACAAAAACCAGAAATATCTTCACAAATATAGAGAATTTCAGAGGTAAAATAAGTTCTAATATAAAAGGGAGAAATAAGACGACAAAGAAATAAGTACCTTGACTTCAAAATGCAAATTGTCAAAAATCAATGGAAGCCCATCCTTAGAGTATTGAGTGGAAAGGTATAAGTGAGAATTCTATATCAGCAATGATGGCACTTATACATAATTCCAACAGAAATATTTTTTGAAAATAAGACTTGATCTATTCTTCACTAAAATGTGTCAAGAGCAAAATTTCAGTACAATGAATTAGTATACCAAACAGAACAAAGCTAAAAGACAAATTACAATAAAATCTAATAACTTGGGAATTTACAAGAGCAAAAGAATAATGGGTAAGTCTCACCTTAATTCATATAATATAACCAAAATAATTATGCTAGAAGAGTAGAATAAAACTTAAGAAACTTAAAAAATTGGTATCATTTCGTTTATATATGGAATAATCTGTTCTAATTTCTTTTTTTTTTCAAAATTTTGCTTAAATTCTAGTTAGTTTAAAAAAATCTAGTTAGTTAACATGTAGTGCCTGTTATTTTGAAAAGGAAAAATTACAGAATTTTTAATTTCCTGGAAATTTATATATATATTTGTGTGTTGTTCTAGTTTTCTAGGATATGGAGTTATAATTTTTCAAGGTGGTACATCGTAGTCTTAGAAGAATCTCAAGCACAAAATTAATTTGTCTAACATAGGTCCTCCTCTTTAGTACCCACTGTGACTTATTTTCTGAAGCCCTTTATTATAGGAACCATAATAGAATAAATCCTATTTATAAATGAAATTACAGACGTATATTTGTAGTAATAGATTTGTTTTCCCTGAGGAACATACTCTGGTACACTGTGTGATCATTACATATCTACCTAAATATATTAGTGTTAAAGATCATAACAACAGACTAATGAAAAAGGAAGGGCAAAAAATACGTGCATAGTATCCAATTTGTGTAGAACTAAACAGATAAATATGTGTAAATATGTATAACAGTAACATATGTAACAAGATGTTGAGAAATTGAATTTTCTTTGGGATTTCAGAAAAATAAAATTTATGATTTAGATATTAAGTACAGTATTCATTTCCAATTTTAGTTGAACATATCTCTTATTTCCTTAATAGTACATTTGTTACAATTACCATTATCTACCAAAATTTAGAAAACACACATCCACACAGAGACCTATAAACCCACATTCAAAATAACTTTCTTTTGTGAATCAACTTCCTTCACTAAAGAGTTTTGAAGAATTTTGCTGAAATCTTCTATTAATCATGTAATCTGATACCACTTTCATGGATAAAAGATTAGTAAAATGTTCACCTATTTTATAACTCAATGCCTATTTTCAATATTTCCTGCGTTGTTTCCTTTTTTCCAAATTAAATAATCAAAAAGTGGGGTGCCTGGGTGGTTCAGTTCGTTAAGCAACTGTCTGAGGCTCAGGTCAATATCCCAGGGTCCTAGGATAGAGCCCCACATCTTAGGACTCCCAGCTCAGTGGGGAGTCTGCTTCTCCCTCTCCCTCTGCAGCTCCCCCCTGCAGTGTGCTATCAAATAAATCAATAAAATCTTTTAAAAAATCAAAAAGTTATTTGCTATAAAAATAAAATGAGGAGTATTGTTAAAACAGTACCTAAATAACCAACTATTATTTTGTCATATTCCAGAATGTCCTGCATCAGAACAATATGTACAGTTAATTATTGATTTTCAAATAGAAGTTTAGTTTGTCAGTTGGATGTATATGAAATAGAGGAATCCCCAAATATTGAAGAAAGTCAAATATGGTCTAAAAGGTAAAAAGTCAGTGGATATATGATTTGTCCTTTCTGGCAGTGTTTGTCATCTGGATACAAAACTCATTAATCTGTTCCCCTCTCTAAGAGCAAGAAGCAAAGCATAAAGGCCACAAAACCAATGGGATAAGCCTAGGTAGAGCCAGAAGAATATGAAATGTTGATTATTTAGAACTGTAATTTAGATTTGGCCCTGATCTATTTTTTGTCTTGCTAAAACTATGGAAATTCTATGACAAGCTAAATGTGAAAGATTGGTACAAGAAAGCACTGAATTTTATGACACTACCTTTGCTACACAGAGAAATTAAAATCTTGGAGTTCCATTTATAAAGTCTCTTTTTCCATGACAGGAAATGAGAATGGACACACACGGAACTAAAATCCAATTCCCATTCTTGTCCCTGAACTATTTTAGAGCCTTGAAAATATGTTTTTTTTTTTTAAGCCTGATTTTTAGGAGTATTTATTTTGGATGACTCAAGAAAATTAAACAGAACTCCCAGTAAAGACTGTGGAATTTCAAGTTTCCTGAGTGACATGAACTGGCTAGAGGATCTCTGGAGGAGACTGCTTAATGACCTACCCCATAATGTAAGTATATCCTCTGCTCCATGTCCATCTTGTGTCATTACCATCCCCTCAAATATTACCGATATATTTTCCTTCTTACTCACTATTGACAATCTTTCTGTATTCCTCAGCTTAACTGTGAAGAAAATATGGAATGTTGCTGGAAATTTCCCCCAAAATATATTATTTGGGTTCTTAAATTAATCTCTTCAACATCCCGATAAAACAGTATCTGGTTATCTAATACCTGCTGATTACAAAGCTTATGTAATTTTTTCATTAAAATTTTATATTAAATAATAAATGTATCTTATAATAAATACATCTTACAATATCAAAAAATCTAACACATTATAAACAAATAACAAGTAGTTTCTCTGTTCATAACTGCATGCTCTAAACCTGTAAAAAGTGTTAAATAGTACAAATTGTTTCATGGTAGCTGATAAACTAAAAATTAAGCATGATGAAATAAATGTTGATTGCTATAATATGAAACCAATCTGATCATTATTTTGAAAAAAAAAGGGGGCAATATTCAAATATAATGAACTAATTCCATAAATTGGTAAGAATTCAGAGCTTTGAATGCTTAAGATGATAAGACCTAAAAACTTAATGTGAATCAGATTTGAAAGAGCATCTAGCTTATTTATGCCCATTCTCTCTTAGGCAAGTTCCTCTGTTTCTACAACTTTATTTATTTAAAGCATTTATTTTTGAAAACTCTATGTCTATACCAAAAAATTCAACTGCTAGAGAACTATGCTTCCTTTTTTTTTCCTGTTTCTTTTAAACACTGCTAAATACATTCAAGGATACTTATTGATAATTATTATTTTTACACACTAATATTATTACATACGAAAGAACTAAGATGCTTTACTCTGAAGGGAAGATAAAATGCTGCTTACTAATGATTACTTTTTAAATTCTAAATATGATTAATTTATAGCTCAATGATCAAGATCAATGCAGATTCTTATATTCCATAATTGGATATTTTAACAATGGATTAGGGTGTTTGGCTTGGCATTAATAGGATGCTATGACTCTGACAAAATTATAGGTGTTTAATTACTTATTAATATACAGGAATAGAATTCACTTTGCACTTCTTAAACACCTTTCCTTTTTAAAAAAAATGTTTCAAGTTTTTATTTAAATTCTAGTTTAAATGCCACTTTTAGACCAACGTATGACAAACATGTATTTCTCTCTAAAGATTTTTCTAAGCTTTAAATGTTCATATACTCATCACCTATTTTTCCCATGTACTTTGAGTATCTAACTCAATCTTACCACTCGCCACCTGATTTCCCCACCTTGTCCATCAAGTTTCTTAAACCAGAACTAACATTCATTTTTGTTTATAGCCTATTCTTAATCTCTAAGTAAATAATATTCATTCTACTAATAATATGAAATCTTTTCTTTCTTCAAACTATATTGCCATTACCTTAAAACAAGACACCATCATAATCTTTTCAAGCCTATCATTTCATAATTATACCCTAATATCAATACATAATAATGTTAAAACATCACATTTTAAAGTATTTTGCCTATAATAGAATGTGCTTTTGGTAGTACCTTATTTATTTACAGCAACAATAGATATTACTAAAATATAAAAATTAGCATGGAAATGAGATCATGAGAGAAGGCAAAATACAAATGGGCCCCCAATTCACCTAAAGCATCCCTATCTCTTTAAGGAAGTAAAGGGAACCAATTAGTATGATGGACATACAAAAAAAGAGTACTGAGAAAAGACTATGGCATAATAAAAACATGACAAAAATGTATTTATGAAATAGACCAGCAGTCCCTGGAAGGATGTTGAATAATACCTTACTTACAATGATGAGGAGATTATATTGATTTTTCTTCTTCCCATCATGATTCTCTGACTTTAAAAAACTGAGTATGTGGCCTTTAGTGAATGAAGTTAAAGGAATCACATGAGAGAAAGCTGTGCCAGTTCTTTATTATTTTTTTTCTTTGCTCTTTCTATCTTATTTTGGCCTGGAGCTTTATTTTCTCTGCTTAAGAAGAACTATTGATTCAAGAAGACTAAAGGGGTAGCCATGGGACCCAGGGAGAATCAGCAAGGACCAAACTGCTTAGAGCTGTAGGCTAGAATTTCAAGTGAAAAGAGGTCTAGCTGGGATCACCAAGTAGGAGTAGAGTTAGGAATCCAGAAGATAATTTCTCTTAAAATATAAGATGTGGCCCTTTGCCTAAAAATTTCTGGTTGAAATTTGCAAAATTTTGGGTATAGCAATCATGATGCAGGACAGCAAGGTACCACCAACTTTACCAGGGCATGAATAGTTGCTCAGTTATGAATCTTCTGAACTTATTTTGTCATCAGGAACCAAAATAAATAACACATGCGGCAGTGATAATTGTTCATTCAGTTAAAACAGGACCTCAGCTCTTCTCAAAGTGGTTGCTAGTTATTTCTGAGAATCCTACACATAGTATGTTTGTTTACAAATAAGTTTGCAGTCATCTTTCGGTATTTCCATCCTTTTCTCTCTCTTACTTTGGCAATATACTTTGAGAAAAATCAGTGTTTCCACTCTTACACATAAGCTTGTCAGTGTCCATGATTATGGTCACCATACTTGATATTCCCATACAAACTTGACTTCCTAAAGTGTGCAAAATCGTCTCCTCCCTTGGGATCTGAAGCATTTTTGCCTCTATGCAGACTATCAGGATATCTCCTCAACATTTACCTTTATCATAATAACTGGAGTGATTTTCACTATGAGATATTTTCACAATTAGATACCTCCTCTCTTTTGATAGGATTTCTTTGATAGAAGTTTTTCTTTATTCAACATGCAGAAGAGGAGTTTTGATTGTATGCATGTGATAACAATCAGATCATTTTAGGGTGTGCTGTAGGGGTGTGTGTATGTGTGTGCACGTGCACATGCTTGTAAGGTAATGGAAAAGTGGAAATTGGATTTATTACACCAACAAGAACAGCATAAAGACAACTAAAATAAATTTTCCATTAGGATTCGATTTGTTTCCTTTAAGTTCCTTGTTAAACTCTTATTTATTCTTATCAAATTATATATCTTAGTATCATCTGTATTTGCACTTTCAGGTGTCTTACACTGTCACTGTCATTCTTTCATATTTAAAAAGTGTTCTCGTTTGCCTGTGGCTGTCAGCCGGTGTGAATTATAGCCTCTAATTTCTTATAATACTGGAAACCAGCTAACCAAGCAAATTAAAATTGTGTGAAAATTATGTATAAGTGAATAGTCTGTAAGAGGCTTTATTTAAGAACTGTTACAATTATTTTATGTTTCTTTCTGGTTACTGGCAATTCTCTTGATAGCTAAAGTTACCAAATATGGTACTGTCTGTGGAGTGAGATATTGTGACATAGTTAAAGATGCTAGTTAGGTGGTATAAATTTTAAATACTGAGATTCAGGTAAGGACTGCAATAACTGAGTGCTACTTGTCAAAATAAACTAATAATTGGCGTTGACCTAAGGAAGTATTATTCACTATCAGTTAAAATTTATATTTAATATTTACACATTAACGTGCTTAACATTCCACATATGTTTACCTTCCTAGAATTAAATGACTTAGTATTTCCCGCACTGATTTAGGATCAATAAACTTGGATGCCTCTCTCTTCATATGGAAAGAGCCCAATAAAAATCCTGTCAAAGTAACTGAATAAAACACATATTGAGCTACTACACAGATACACATTCTACCATCATATCCCACGAAACAGCTGAAGTTTGTCATCACCTTTAGACTCTTGCATGGAAATAGGATTCAAGTATTTTCTCATTATCTCTAGAAATTTTCTTTATCTCCTCTTAACCACATGTCTCTCAGCTCCTCACAATTATCTTTACAACTATTGTAGACTATTGAAGCAGAATAGGCTTTTAGAAACAAAAGCCAGGCTACCACTGGTATACCTCCTATCTACCTTCCCTCAAGGAAGAAGCACTAAGCTAACAAATTGATTGACTTGATGCCATGAAATAAAGGATTAATATATTTTTTTTAAAAAACTAGGATTTCCAAGTATGATATTGTCCCGTTCAGAACCTGGATGTTTTTATCATCAAAGCTAACTTTCCGTTTTTATCATTTCCTTAACATTATTTCTAACAAATAGTTTTTAAAAATCGCTGCACAAAATTGGACATTATTCATGAAGCATTACATTATAATGAAATTTATTTTGGGACTAGTGTCCAAAAACTCTGATGCTTAATATTTAACTGAGCAAAATATTCCTGATTTCAAATGCAATGCATGTCACTAAACCTATGACCTACCTACCTACTTACGTACCTACCTATCTAACTAAAGTATCAAGTTAACCATGGCTTTTGCTGAGTACTACACTTTGCATAGAGAATAACATCTTACCCTTGAGTAATTAGCTTTGCATTTGATGAGTTTTCAGAAATAGAATTAACTTCTCAAAGTAAATGATATTTCCTAGTAGCTGGCTATTGCTTAGGGTCTAGGGAAGACTCATCTAAAAAAAAATAAGCTCTATGTGTTAGAGATACGAACTTTTGTATTTGCATTGAGAGTGATTGTTTGAAGAGAAAAATATCATTGATAATATAAATATTATCTTAATTCAGAAGAGTTACTTGTTAAAACTTCTGAAATTTATTTTCCTTTGCCAATAAATATTCTTGATTATGTAAGGAGGAAGATATTTTTGGAGACTTTTTTGGTATTTCCCTTCCTGTGTTTTCTATTCAATGTAATGACAGAATTAAATTTCATTTACTGCCTTCTCCTATCCATTTCTAAAGCAATGTAGAGAAATGATTTTAGACATGACATTGTTACCCCTGCAATATCTATGGAAGAAGCACAACCATCAATTGAGTCTTATTCTATATGTGCTTCTATTATACTACTTCCTTTAATGAAGAGAGACTTTCTTTTTGTATGTATACATATTTTTTTTAAAGTCCGGTAGATACTTAAAGTCTTTGCAGTACATCAAAAATAACAGAGCTTTATGAGAAGAAACTCAGCTATTTCAGAATGTTATAAAAATGATACCTAGTATATTGAGAAGTCTCAAATCAGAGGGGTATGAATGAAATATTTTTCCATTCATTAAATTTAATTGGTCAAATCTCCATGTTTATCTCTTAACTCTTAACAGATTCTACAACTCTCTAGCAAATTTGTTTACTTTTTCCCCTTCTTCAAGTCCATATCCCAATTCATGTTTTATCTGTGACTCTAAATGGTACAAATGAAAAAAGGAAGTTTTGGTTAGCTTTGAGTCACTGTTTCTATTTTCTCTCTTCAAGGCTAGGTTCTTCCATATTATTGAGGAGAAGAGAGAAAGTTGGAAAGGAAGTACCTTTTTACCCAACTAACATTAACTTCTTTTTTTTTTCAAACACTTAATGTATATTTATTATAAATCATAATATCACGGGTCTTTTTGGGAAAAAAAAAACACAGAGCAGAAAAAAATTAAAAAAGTTATTTGGAGGGACGCCTGGGTGGCTCAGCGGTTGAGCATCTGCCTTTGGCTCAGGGCATGATCCCAGAATCCCTGGATAGAGTCCCACGTCGGGCTCCCTCCAGGGAGCCTGCTTCTCCCTCTGCTTGTGTCCCTCCCTCTCTCTCTTCCTGTGTCTCTCATGAATAAATAGAATGTTGTGTTGTGTTTTTTTTTTTTTAAAGATTATTTGGCTGCAGGCCTTCTCAAATCCTTTAATATGCTAATATGCTTTATTCTACTTTGCTGTATTTCATTCTATGGCTGACACTGGTCATTATTGTCCTCCATGTGGCACAAATCCACAGGATTCCTGTCTCAAAAGGTTCATGTGTAAGTTTTTGGGAAGACCCTGGGGTTCTCCACTATGGAGTTCTATTTAGTCCTCCTATATAAATCCCTTTACCTCCTGTACCTCATGCATCCACCAACTCATGCTGTTGGTGTTCGCCATCTGGCAAACAATCCTCTTGGGAGGAATAACAGCAACTCAAGCTCTATTAGTTTCTGGGTATCCATTTGCTCCATGAAAAACTCACTCCTTATGTCTCAGAAGCACAGTGCTCTGACTTATGTCTCCATATCGGTAAACCTATGCTTAACCCGAAGTCCAGTTGACAAATGAAGTTTCTCTTTGTTTTAGAGAACATACAGCATCACACACATACATATGCTTGGCTAGTGGGAGCAAAAAACAACTCTTCTCCAAAGCTTGGATATCACATGCCCCACAATTTGACTATACTGATACATATGTGTCTCCTACTTTTCCACATGGTCCTGTATTCTTTTCTCCTTTCTGATAGGTTTATAGAGCCTGAGAATTGAGGATGTGTATCATGTCACCTCTTAGTCCCAATAAAATCTCCTGATTCTGACTTGCCCTGTCTTTATAAATGTGGGTTACTTTTGGCATTTCTTTGGCCCCAATTCTGTTTCAATGGGAAAAGCACTAGTAAACACCCTATTTTCTCATGGAGATCAATATGTTTCTGGCTTTTAATTTGGACTCTTTGTATTTGAATTTATTTTCAAACTTTCTAAGTTTCTATATCCCAATTAATTACAGTAGGTTGAGTATATATGCTTTTCTTTTGAAGGTTTATATTTCATGTAACTATAAATAAATAATAAATAATCTAGGAATGTATTATTGTCATTATAAATGAATTTTAGATTATCAGATTAAGTTTATAATGCATAATTTAATATGCTGGCACTTTTTCTTCCTTTTTGTTATGACAATTATTATAGTATATAAAAACTTTCTCTGCTTTTAAACTATATTTAAGATCAAGTAGTGTCTTTTTCTTACAAACTTTGATATATTTCTCTGTATTATGTAAGGAGTTATCTATTATTTTTTAAATTATATGATATTTAATTTCCAGAAATGTTTTATATATATATATGTGTATATATATATGTATATAATTATACATGTACTATATATACTATTTAAAACTGCTTTCTGAGTAGATATAATTTTCTCTTATTGCAATTAATTTTAACTTTTAGGTTCTTTTTCAGTTAAAAACATTGAGAATCATATTTTTAGTTTGTTGCTGTTATCTATCTCTCCTTAGAAGGATTTTGTTTTCATTGAGAGAAAATTAATTGTATTTAATAATGCAGAAGAAAAAACATATATATTAATTTGAATAAGTTGATTTATTTCTGATAAGTAATAATAAAATTTTATGGCCTTAATGCTTATATGAAGATGGCCAATTGATAAATTGTCCAAATACCCTAGTTATGCATATTTCTGATTAGTTGACATTTTAGAATTATAACTTTATCAACTTATCATTTCAAATTAATAATGCCTAGATTTTATTTCACTCGAAACTTCCTTACCTTGAGATATGAAGTGAAACCATTTCTCATTTTAGTTATCATATTGCATTAAAGAATTTTTTAGTAGTCAAAATGCATGTGAATCTTGTGTATTTAGCAATTTAACTCTATGTTATGTATTTCTTCAGTCTACCAGTGTCCTCACTGGAATGAAGCAATTATTCACCTCTATGATTAAAAATGCTAATACTGATAATGTTTAAAAATCTCTTCTGATCGTTGTTTTTCCAAAATTGAAATTTTGCCACAAATAGAACATTTCAATTGGATTAAATTATTGAATGATTTTGTATTATTTATGACAGGGTGTTACATTTTCCCACTATAAGGGCCTGATACAGGCTGCCCATGTATTTTAATGAACTATTCCCAATGTAACTGTAGACTCAAATATCTGAGTAGATGATGTACTCCTAGAGTGAGCTCCTAGACATGTTCATATGGTTATGTGTTGTTCTGTTTTTAGGATGTAATTCCTAAATTTTGTTCATTTTTTTGATATCTTAAAAGCCTTCAAAATCAATCATCTATTTATTTACCTATCTACAAGCTAACTTCCTTTGTAATAAAAAGTACTGATTTTATAATGTAGTATAAATCTGAGTAATATTTTTAGTACTGCTACTTCTTAACTTGGTAAATATAGCTTAAAATTTCATCATTGCATTATAAAGTTCATAGAAAAAAAAGAAAAAATAAAGTTCATAGAAGCAAGTTAGATATATAAGACTATATTTTTTCAATCTTTTTTTCTTTTGGGCCAATACTTTTCAATTAATTCACTTTATTCAGTTATTTTGCATTGTAAAAGTCACATTTTCTTAGGGAAATTTCTTACTTTCATTTAAGATCTCTTTGAGAAGAATACTGTTATTCATATTGCATTGTAGAATTTTTTTAAATATATGATATACTTAAATAATACTAGGTCTATAATTTTTTTTAGAAATCTTTATGTAAAAAAGGAAATAAACTAAAATTATACATAAATAAGATAGGAACTAAAACCAGTAACTTAGAAACAAAGAATATAATCAGTCAGTTAGTAACTAATACTTAGGGAATATGTCATATCTTCTTACCACACATTTATAATATATATATATAATATTTATAATATACTGGCTCTGTTCTCAGCTCTTCACACATACTAATTTGTTTAATATCCACAATAATCTAGTGAAGTAGATATTATTATCATCCTTTTAGGAATGGAAAAACTGAAGCACAGGAATAATATGCAACTTGTCCAAGTTCATACAGGAGAAAGGAGTTAAGTTTCACACCCAAATGGTCTGTATTCTTAACTATACCTTTATACTGTCCCTTCATGAGATACCCAAGTAGTTTTTATTCTTTATATGTTTCTATTAATTTTTAAATTATTTCTTGGTTATTGGAAAATGTATCCTGAAGCTCAAAGTTATATAAGTAGTTCAGCTGTGATTCAACAAATAAAGTCTGTTGATCTTTCAAACTAATAGAAAAACTTATGACCTTGACAGAATGTATCCTAAAGTACACAGGAACAATTGGGAAGAATTGTTTTTATGTCTATTACTACTTTTTGGGTTTACCTAACATTACACTATAATTATTAAGGAAACTGTTAAGTCCTAACTTAATGTAAAAAGTTTATCTAATTGATTACCAAAGTGCAGCTTGTAATGAACTTAGTCATCGCAGTTTGAACCTGTGCTGAGTGCCAGTGTTGGCCCGCCCTCCGCTCTTGGCCAGGTGGTAGAATTTTTGTATTGCCTTTCTCCTAAGCCTTTGGCACAAAATCCATTTTTTTTTCTTTTAGTACTCAAATTAAGTATCTTTAGATACTTTTCCACTCTAACTAAAAAGAAAATAAGTATAAAAAGAGTTTTCAAGTTTATATTTCCCATTCCCCAGCTATATATACTGGAAAATTATGTGTTTGTTTTCTAATATGAACCAAAAAAAGGACAAATTTCATCAGAAGAAGATATGCTGTATATCCCAGGCATGTCTGGCAAATAAATAAAAATAAAAGTGGAGTAAAAAATTAAATTTCTAGTCTTATTCATGATCCAGAAGCAAGAAAAGCTAGTAAATCATACTGACCACTGTGCATGAGGCTTTCTTCTTTCTTTCTTTCTTCTTTCTTTCTTTCTTTCTTTCTTTCTTTCTTTCTTTCTTTCTTTCTTTCTTTCTTCTTTCTTTCTTTCTTTCTTTCTTTCTTTCTTTCTTTCTTTCTTTCTTTCTTTTTCTTTCTTTTCTTCCCTCTTTCTTCTTTCCCCACTCTCTTAATTTCCAGTTTGTGGAGTATTTTGTTAAATATTTAGAGTGCAAAGTAAAGCTAAAATATTTTTGAAGTACCTTCCTTAAGGAAGGATTTTTGAAAATCATTAATGACTCTCAATGTAGTTAACATGGCATATGTGATCAGAATAAGCAGACATCGGTGAACTTTTAGCTCATGATTAAGAGTTTTAACTTCTGTCCTTGAGTCTCACAATAACATCTCATTTTTTTCATCCTCCTAGATTATGCTCCTTGAGCTCTTTTCTGTAAACACCAATCACTTGAAATTGAATATCCAGAAGATTAGCCATTTCAAGAGTCATACGTCCTACCTTACTAAAGTATGCTAATATAGAAAATTCTAAAGGATGCAGTTTTTTTTAATCTTTTGCTTTTTTCCATTCAATGCAAATGTCACCACTAAGTACTGAAGTATTATTGCAGGCATATTTTTTACATATAGCAAACATTAAAATCTTTGATTTAGTTGAATTTTTCTTAGACTCCAAGATTGCTTCTGAAAATTATATAAGACTAACTCATATTCATGACAGATTTATTAAGGACAAGTGATATATTAAAACCTTGGAAGTTATGTTTTACATTAAAGGTAAATTAAAACCATAAATTAAATGTGTGCACAGATGAGCCCAGTCTTAGCAAACAGTAATCAGGTACTGTTTAATTTTCCTGTACTGGATAGATTCATCAGAATACACTGAGTCTCTCTAGTAATTTTCCACATCCCCCTTATGTCTGACATTTGCTTCGTTAGAATCAGGTCTCTTTACAATCATAAGGCAAAGCACATTCTTATATTAAGGAGAAAGGATGGCATTGCCATCGCAATATTTTAATCCAGAAAACATATATCTGCTGTTCTCTGTAATGACATATTTGGGAAGTCAAGTAACCTTTAGAAAGAAGTTTACTATAATGAAGTCAGTCTACCCCTGAAATACTTAAATAGGGAATCAAGTTTTGTCTATAAATGTGTAGTTAAGTTTAAAAGGTACAGAGTTAAAAAAAAATAGCCCACGTTCATTCAATTTGTTTTGTCAAAACAAGTAATAAAATATCTTGAACAGTGCCGAGCCAATGGGACTTCAAAATAAAAAGTTGTCTCAAGTTAAAGACACAGTATATTAACAGATGAGCCTGTTACAAAATTATAAATGCAGTTCAGGATAGGGTAGGCAAGAGGGCAGTTAATCTGAACTGTAGCAATGGAAGTCTTCAAACTGTCCATGAAGAAGGCTTCTGATCAATCCTTTCCTTTCTGATCACTATCTCTTTTTGTAAACTTTGGCTTCTTAAGAAAAAAAAATCAGTGGAATATCACAGTGGGTAATTTATTGTGAGTTTCTAAGGCTATGTAAGATTTTGCCTGGCTAATTTACATGTGGTTTCCATATTAGCTTGTTAGGCAGAGTGATCTTCTGTAAAGCAGGTTCAGTCTCCCTGCAGGTTCACTCAACCTCTTGGGAGTTATAATTTCCTTCAAATCCATCACTGTTCTGAAAACTTCCATATCCAACTCCACCAACTTCTCACACACATAGCTGCTACAGAAGGTGGACTTGTTGGCATCACTACTATGTTGGTAGTCTCCGGCACCAAATTCTTCACTGAATCTATTACTCCTAGGATGTACACAATTGCTACCCTTGTAGTGGGGCCATTTTTCTTACCAAGATGGCATTACTTAGTCTCTATAAGAAGTCTCTATAGTCTCTATAAGAAGTCTCCAACTATATAAGAAGTCTCTATAAGAAGATACAACAAATCCTTGGTAATATTTATGTTCCTCTTGTTAGAGAACAAGTTAGTAGGGCCAAGTTTTCCTACACATTCTGTACAGCCAATGTGATGTACAGTCTTCAATATCACTACAAGTCAAAATCGACAAGTTGTTTTATATTTGAAATGTCCAGTCCTCTAGATGCTATTGCTATAACCACTAGAATAGGGTTTTCCTGACAGGAACAGATGAAGGCTCTTCTCTGTCTAAGATTGCTTGCCATGGATACTGGTACAAGAATATCTTTCCTGGTATCGTCCAGAGAATCTTCATTCTTTTTGTTCTCTGCATACACTAAGGTCAATGAATCCTTGCCTGTTGAAAGTCATGCAGAAATTATCATTTGTCTGACTTCTGTGTGATATTCTCAGAGGCAGAACCAATCTTCCCACAACCAAGAAGATATATTCATCCAAGAAATTAGGAGCAATCATCTTTATTTCTCTAGGGAAAACAGCACTAAACATCATGATGTGGTGAACTCCCTTTGGAGACTTGCTGTTTTGTTCAAGTATTCTACATATCTGAACTTCAAACTCCATATCCAACATTCTATCAGCTTTATTCAACACCAAGTATTTGCAAAAGTCTAATCCAATATTTCCTCTTTCCATCATATCTACTAGGCCTCAAAAGTGGCTACTAACACATGGCATCCCTGTTTTAAGTCTGCTGACCAATATCAGCACCACCATAAATAATCCAAAGAGAACCCTAGAATGGTATGAAAATTTTCTGGCTTTCTCATAGATCAGCACTGCCAGTTGTCTTGTTGGTGCTAATACCAAGGAAACTGGATATTTGCAGCTTCCAAATATTCCATTTTCTTTTATAGCTCTCCACGTTTCTCCTCTACCATCAGAATAAATCTGCCTCAAGATGGGCAAGAGAAATACTTTAGTTTTTACAGACTCTGTTTGGGTACAAGCCACCAAGTGTCTTTTCCTTCTGCATTGGAGTCAGGTGAGTATAACAAATAAGCTCAATGTTTCCCAAGATGAATTCTCCCATCTCATCATAATTGAAACTTTCAATATGTGGGGAGAGAGTTGTTGCCAGTTGCCTCAATTGGAATGTCATATTTCTAAAAATTAAATCTATTCTTATCTCCAAAAGAGTTTCTGTTCCAAGCACTTACTTGGTGGGAGTGGTTTTGACAAATCATCTTCATCTGATCTGTCACACCAGCAACTGGTTCCACTATGTTCATTTGTCAGAGCCACTTCTGTAATCATGGCTGCCAATACTATCAATCTTTTTGTCCATGATCATCAAACCTCCACTTTTATCCACTTCCACCATCAGTGAGAAACTAGACTGTCCTCTTGAGTCGCTATGAACCTCAAAACTGTTGTATGCATCCTTCATTGGAACTCATTATGAACTGTCTTTATCAAAGACTCTTTTAGTAACTTCTCTGTTTCTTAAGGGAGGAGGAATATAGCACCCTTTATAGGCTGTACTTCCTCCATGCTGATTACCAGAAGAATTCAGATGTGCATTACCAAATTGCTGGTTCAGTTTGAGCTCATTTTCCACCACCACAGGATCTATCTCTGAAGAATACAGAGAACTCAGAATCTTCCTCCACAGCTCTCTAAAATGTGTAGAATGTTGTTCCGACAAATAAGGTCTCCAGATACATAACCATTGTTTGAAAGAAGTATCTTTGAACAACTTATGATTCAAAAAAAGTTTTATGACATTATTGTCCAATGATTATAAAACATGGCTGAGTAAATCATTTGAAATAGGTATGTTTTAATGTTTCATATAGTTTTTAAATGAATTTTAAATTATTTAATTTAAAAATCATCTCTTCAGATTTGTTTGATAAATCTCTAATTGTGTTACTATTTTAGATTAAACAATATTGCATGTATTTCAGTCAAAAATACTGGGATTTTACAATTTTTTGTTTATTCTATACTCAGTTACAGTGTGATTTATTGTCTATACTTTTCTCTGTAATAAGGAATTAACCTAATTAAGTTTGTGGGTACTAAGCAAAAAACTATGAATTCACTTAATGACTTGCAAGTAGCACAATGTAATAGTGTAAAAATAAGACTATAATTTTAGAGATTTCTCTGAATTCTAATTTTGACCATAAATGGGTTTCTATCAAATATTATATGCAGTTAGAGCCACTATAACTATATGGATTTGTGAATATATTGTTCAAATATACATAATGGCTCACATCTCTTGACATACTCAAGGTTAAATGTTGACAAGTGCTGTGCAAATTCTTCACCCTCCTCCTTTTAAATATTGCATGTAAAATGCAACATGTGTAAATGCCACAGGTTAATAGGTTTCCATAATCCTGTTCTATATATAGAATTCTTCAGGTCCCAAGATACAATGCAACTAATCCAATGCCCAATATGAAAGAAATTATTTTATTAATGATGTTTCCTGAATTAGGTAAAGAAGAATTAAATCAGTTTTTTGCACTTTTGTTTCTTTAATTGATAAGGGATAATAAAATCTAAGCCTTCAGAATGATAAGATTTTCAAGCTGTAAAAGACCTACAAAAATATACATCTAGTCCATTATTGATGAGGAAATCAATGCCTATGTTAAGCTCGCTATCTGTGACAGATTTGAGAGAATGTCAAGATAGTTGATTCCTAGGTCAATGCATTTTTCTGTACAAGATACAACCTCTCCTTTAAACTAACACAAATGCATCATAAAGAAATGTTTCACATAGACACTATAATTCCTTTAATTCAGCCTTCTTTCCTTCACAATTCTAGATTAACTGGGAAAGTAACTATCGTATTTCTTTTTGTTCTGAGTATCAGTTGTTCCAAACTCCACTTTATGTGAAATTTTCTACTTCTACCAAACCCACTTAATAACAGAAAATGAGTCTCTTTTTTTTCTCAGATATTCAGAAATTTCCCAGGAATAATCACAAACAAAAGATTTAAGGAGAATACAAGCCATATGCTTAGAAATTTGCATTTGGTGAGTATTTAAGCATTCTTGGTAAAGAATCTTTAAGTATGGAAAGGATGTGTGCTTTTTCAGCATATAGAGGAAGGAGAATGGGGGAAGATCAATCTTTAGCTAATGAAGTTGCTTTATTCCCTTCCTCCTTGTCTCCTTCTCATCTGCTTTTTTTCTCTTTCTTTTGTTTTTTCCTTGCTTCAAAGTAATAAGCCAGAGACGCCTGGGTGGCTCAGTTAGTTAAGTGTCCTCTTAATTTTGGCTTAGGTCATGATATCAGGGTTGTGAGATGGAGCCCCATTTGGGGCTCCCTATGCAGTATGGGTTTGCTTGAAATTCTCTCTCTCCCTCTGCCTCTGTCACTCCTCCAATGCTCTCTCTCTCACATACACAAAATAAATAAACAAATAAAATCTTAAAAAAAAAAAAAAGAATCCAAAGTGAACATGGTGGTATATACTAGAAGGTCCATTTTTTTTCTATTTTTATATATGCTTCAATATAGCATGATTAAAAATAAATAATCAGAATATTTACATTAGAACAACGTTCCCTACATTTCAGAATGGAACTACTGAGATTGGCAGATTAAAAAACTATATTTATATAACTTTAGAAGTTCAAATGATATAACCTTTAATATACACTTTAGCTTAAGTTTACATTCTGAACCCTCCATTCTCAAGTGAAATATCAAAACATTTTTCCTTAGAGTTATTTAAATGGATAGCAAACATTCCCAAAACTGTGTAGCGTGGGATTTAATTAGAGAGATTAGTGGCCCCTTGGTTCCCTGAACTGAGTAGTTTGTTTCTTGAAACTTAGAAAGATGAAAAACTAGGTCCTCAGGCTCTTATTCCTCAAATTATAAATATTCCCCAAACAAGCATACTAGCTGAAAAAGAAAAAAGAAAAAACATGACAAAAGCCTATATATTCTTCAAATACTTGCATTTCTAATTCAATGGATAATTAGGCAACCTGTCCCTTATTACCACTGAGTGGGAGGTGGTCAGTGAGGAAGGTTTCTAGGGATATGCATATTGTCAAACTTTTAATACTATTTCCTTCACAGTCTCAGAAATGAAACATATATATATATATGTTTCATATATAAATACATACATATATTTATTAATTTACTTCTTAATCCTTTTAATCATTTCTATAACACTAAAAAAATAAAAGGAAACTATCTGATTTCCTAGATAATGGCTATGCAGTTATTTATATTTTTATTATTAATATACAATAGATTCATCTCTGTTGAAGGAAAACTCCACAACAAAGTAATTCTGAGGAGTTTCATACCCAGTCTTTTATTATTAATATACAATAGCTTAGTCTCTGCTGAAGAAAAACTCTTATCCATCAATCAGCTCCATTTCTGAGCTATTGTATTCAGTTAGTCTCATTAAATTTGGTTGTGCAAAACAATAAAATAATACAAGGTTTTACCTTTCCTATTCATTTCTATATACTATTAAAGCAATTTACTGAAGTTTCTACAAGTCATCCATTATTTTAGTCCCTTTGGGCTGCAATCCAGAAGTCTGATATTAGAGTGCCAGCATGGTCAAATGAGACTTATCGCTGTGCCCTCACATGGCAGAAGGGGCAAGGGATCTCTTTGAAACTTCCTTTATCAGTCACTAGTCTCTTTCATCAGGTTCTAGCTCCATAACTTGAACACTTATGAAAGGTCCCACCTACCAATATCATCACCTCTGGGGGTTAGGATTCCAACACATGAATTTTAGGGGGATAAAAACATTCAGATGATAACATCATCTGCCTCTACCCATTTGCCTCTACCCAAAAAAAACTGGAGGCTCTGGGATTTGAAATCTCACTAGCCCTTTAGGCTGCTTATAGGAAAGTTACTTCTTTGATTTATTTCTCAGCATCTTTTGTATTCCACGATAATTGTTGTTGTTGTTGTTTTCTGGCAAGGTTGTTATGAGATCAATTAGATTATTTAAATGCCAAAATTTCAGCCATATATCAGGTATTCATCAATGACAAAATTAAATTTTGCCTCTTTTCAATGACTTGTGCTTCCCCTTTCAGTGTCAAAATTAAAGCTCTTAATATTAAATGCCTTTTTAAATACCTATTGGTAAATTCTACATTTTAAGACAGACATTTCGTCTGCCTAATTGTGTTGAACACCCTTATAGTAGATTCCTGGCACATAGTAAAATTTCAATAAACATTTATTAAATAAATAATTCTGGGGTTCCTAGAGTATCATGTACGGAGCTTAGAAGCTACCACTCCACCCTAGTAATAAGGAGTGAAAAATGGAACACAGAAAAATCACTCAGTTTTCTAGAATCCCTAAGAAAGGTAAAGACACAAGGAAAACCACTGTCCCTAAGAGAACCCAACCAACAGAGAAATAGAGAATAACAACTTAGCAAAGCAGGGACTCATGAAGAGAAACTGCTGTAGAAACCAGTGCCTGGGTAGAAACCCTAGGCTGTAATCACCAAAACTGATGGAGGCTCAGTGTGGAGAGCTCTGAGTTGTTGTAGAGGGACTCTCACAATATGAGATTTACTTGCAGAAGCTTAATCAGGTTCCCACAGTAAATATCAGAAGAAAAAAATTCAAAATATGAAAATTAAGCATTTATAATAATAAATAACCAAAATCCAGAACACTGACAACACGAAATACTGCCAAGGATGTAGAGCAATAGGAACTCTCATTCATTCATTGCTGGGGAATGCAAACTAATACAGCCATTTTGGAAGATAGTTTAGCAGTTTTTTACAAGTAAATATGTTCTTACTGTATAATTCAGCAATTGTACTCTTTGGAATTTACCCAAAAGTTGTGAGAACTTAGTGCCACATAAAATAAGGATGTTTACAGCAGCTTTATTCATAATTGCCAAGACTTAGAAACAGCCAAGATGTCCTTGAGTAGGTGAGTAGATAAATAAATTGTGGTACACAGACAATGGAATATTATTCTATTATTCAGTGCTAAAAAGAAATGAGCTATCAAGCCATGAGAAGTCATGGAGGAAACTTACATGCATATTACCAAGGGAAAGAAGTTAATCTAAAAGGCTACATATGATATGACATTCTATAAAAGCAAAACTATGGAGACAATAAAAAGTCAGCGCTTGCCAGGAACTGGGATTGAGAGGAAGGAGGGATGAACAGGCCAAGCACAGAGGAATTTTAGAAGACTAAAAATATTCTGCATGATATTTTAATGATGGATACATATTTTTATACATTGATCCAAACCCATCAGATGCACAGCATCAAGAGTGACCCCTAATATAAACTATGGACTTCTGTGATTACAATGTGTTACTATCAGTTTATCCCTTGTAATAAACGTGCTACTCTTGATGAGAGAAGTTGATAATGGAGGGGAAGGCTCTCCATATCTGAGAGAAGGAGATTTATGGGAAACCTCTGCATGTTCCTCTCAATTTTTCTATAAACCTAAAACTGTTTTTAAAAAGTCCTTATCATCATCATCATCATCATCATCATCATCATCATCATCATGAAGCATATGCATTGGATACCCAGTAGCTCGCCGTGATCGTATAGTGGTTAATAGTGGTTAGTACTCTGCGTTGTGAGGCATATGCATTTTTTCTATATCTTACTACTGATTAATATAGATAATAATATCATGTTCACAAATGTAAGAATGAATCTAATGCTAGTTGAAAGACAAAAGTAAATTTATTATGCCATACTACTGAAGCAATTGAAAATCAGTTGTAAATAAATTTACTTTAGTAAAATATCAAGATATGCATTTAAATTTCACTTTTCCAAAATTGTAGCTATGTTTATACATTTATAATTATCTTCACTTAAAAACATCTGTAGAGACTGCCATAAATACTGAAGTGAAAAATATATATAAAGTGGCAGATCAAGATTTCAGCAGTGGCTATATGTCCAAAATCCTTCTTCCTACTCCCCTTACTAAACTCTGTCCCTACCACCATATTGCGCTGAATCCAGTGAAGTTACTTAAATTCATATGTTCACCCCAAAATATAACCAGTTGTCTTAGCTCCCACCTCAAAGATAAACAATGGCGTCTCTACTGAAGTAGACTTTTTTATCTCTAAGTTTAGATTTTAACTAGATATGATTTTGAGGAATGAGATATAGGAAAAGCCTTACCTAAGCATTTTATTTTTGAACAGTGTTTTGCCAAAGGTATCATTCATTGTTGTTCCTATATATCTGTAGTGTAAACACTGTGACCACTAAGGCAATATACCCCGATATTCATAGGACATAATTTAATAAAGAATGAGAGGTTTTTTTTTTTGCTTCTGATACAAATATCAAAAATAAATTATGATGAGATCTTGCCTACAAGATGACCTTTAGAATGGAGGCTTGGAGAATTCGTTATTGTTTTTTAATAGCGGTACTATTGTAGTAAAAATAATAAAATGTTAAGTAGTAGGAGGAACAGAAATGGCATGATTTAAATTACAATATTTTGTGAGGCTCTAGATTAATATACTCTGATTACATCTGGCATTTAATTAATTTATTTAATTTCTTTCATTTCAATACCTGCATTACAAAAATGTCATTAATACAACACTTTCATCCAGATCACCAAATATTGAGTGATGTTAAAGAATTGTGATCATGCATTAAGCACTGGAGATTTTAAAACAAATGCCATATTTGCCCTCTCTCTCTTTCTTTCTTTTTTCTCTTAGTAGTAGTACAGTCTACTGGGGAATAAAATCATCATGTATTGCAATATATAAAATAACTATACTATATAATGCAGATTATCAGTGGCAGATAAATACAAAGTGATCAAAGTAGCAGGTACAAGATAAGAGACATGAATAGTGCATATCAGTAGAACTAATATCTAGTCCAGGCTTTTCCATTGCTCCAATGTGAAATTTTGAACAAATAATTTCACAGTTGATCAAGTTTCTTTAATCATTAAATAACTGACCAAGAATTAAAATAGCTAATATTTCTTGGGAAGTTTCACTTTATATAAAAACCTACTCTGGCTATTCCCATGAATATGATGATCTTATTGAGTGAAAAATGAAGCCTTCGAGGTAGTACATAAAGAGTAAGCATAGCATCAAGGATTCATATCATTGTGTTCTACCTCCTGCTAGTTAATGCATTCAGCACGCAAATCACAATACAATTTTCTAAGGTCCCAGAGGGGGAAAAAGTGTAATTATCTGAAACATGATTAAAAAATGGAAGACAGCACATGAATTCAGCTACCTCCATGAAGAAGATAACATTTTCCTTTTTTTTTCTTTTTCATTGCATTTCTACTAGTTTTCTGTTAAGGTAGCAGCTCTCAATAAAAATAAAATATAAAAGACATTTAGAGTTATAAATAAGTCCTAAGGATCTAAAGCACATCACAGGGAATATAGTCAATGATATTGTAATAACTATGTATGGTGGCAAATAGTAACTAGACTTTATCATGGTGAGTGTTTTATAATGTATATAAATGTCAAATAACTAATTTGTACACCTGAAACTAAAATAATATCGTTTTCAACTAGAAATAATAAATGAATACATTTCCAAGTGTGATTTCACAACACCAATCAGATCGCCCTGGATAATGTCAATACTTCTGTTTCTGCTTTTGATCTAGATGAAGATGTTACAATATGGGGCAAGGGTTGGTAGGAATGGAGGTGCTAAAGTACCTCCATCAAAGCAAGTGAAATTGGAGATTAAGACTGTGAAGCTTTCCCCATCATAAAGTATTTCACTTTCATTCAAAGGGTATAGGCCTGCTTCTACTGGCAGATCTCTTCACTTTCTTAATTGCAAAATTTGCTTCAGATAATATTATCTATATCCCCCTAAAACATCCCTTCCTTCTAAATTAAATTTTAAAAATCACCAGCAAAAGGCTTTTTGTCTTATATTTATCCTCAAACGTGAAGAAGAGGAAATGGATGGGGTGTCAGATATGCTCATAAAAACATTCAGTTCACGTGAAAGGAAACTTTTATCTCTCCTAAAGGTATTAATCAAAGACTAGTACCCAAAGTAGCTAACCCTGTGGCAAGATAAATGAACTGTGGAGTACACACAGAGCCTAGGATGTACCTAATATATAAATGCCATACATTCTACAAACTTTTGCATAAGTATATTCTCCTCCAAAAAGCATTGTGTGTGTGTGTGTGTGTGAGTTTTTGTTCTCTACTAATATTATAGAATTAAGACATATAGCTATTAAATAGGAGCCACGTGATGTTAAGACACAGAGTTCATGAAACACATTTATAACTTAACAATAAGTGAAGATATTTAACTGCCTGCTGCTTAAGAAAGTTGGTCCTGGGGATGTATAAACCATTAGACCTTGAAAAAGTGTCTATAGAAATGTGCTGTTACCCCCATAGGTGGCTATATGCTCCATCTAGGTGAATTGAGCTGTGCAAATTAGCATGTGATCACAAACCAAGACCAAAATAAATCCAAGTCATGAGGGAAAGATATCAAACAGGGAGGATGAAAGAAAAGTAAAGAAGAACCCCTGTCTCTTTTTCCAATTGCTTTCTTATTAGGTTTTCAAAGGAATTTGTGTTGGACGAGAAAGATTTTTATTCTCAGAACTACAGACAGATTTTCTCATATATATGGGAAACCGTGGGGTGTCAAAAATACATGGACTTAAGATGGGATGAGCAAGTCAATAGTATCTGAAAAGATTCAATAAATTGGAAAGAATTGTCTATATTCTTAAATTATCTATAAGCTTGGATAAATTAAATGCATCTGAGGAGAAATCACAATTCTTTCCATTTAGAAAAGGCCTAATAACATCAAAAAATACTCACTTGTATTTTAAGACAAACTAAATGTCAAATTCCTTACGATAACCTTTTTTAGTACCTGTAGTGAATGGGTCATTACGTTACATTCTACACTTACCCCAAATGTGCGTAAATCACATAAACACATATACTGGTGGTTTGAATGTAGAACCTGATGACGTCACATGTGCACCAAAGATATGAAACTGGGTTGATTCCCAAGCAGGTGCAAAAATAACTTGAAAAAGTAGGAAAGGGATATTGGCTGGGGTTAAAGTGTGAGATTGTGGTGAAGGTTTCCTACGTGAAGGCTGGGTGCATGTGCCCTGAACTTCCCTGAGAGCCAAAGGTGGGAGCACTCAAGCTTTCTTATCATTTTGACCGTTCTGTTTTATGGACTACCTCTGTAACTCATGTGTGGTTGAGAAGAATGTGTTTTCTGTTATGGTTGGATGGACTTTTCTACAAATGTTAAGACAGCCAAGTTAGGTGATAGACCTGTTCAGGTCAACTGTGCCATGATTTTCTACCTGCTTACTCTATCAATTTACAACAAAGAAATTTCAAATTCTCCAACTTTCATTTGATTGAATTTTGTGTTTTTTTCTTAGTGTATTATTGTCTTTTAAAACTATTTTAGTAGCTCTAGAATTTACAACACGTATACTTAAATAATGTAGGTACACAATGAAGTTTCACTTGTAACGCTTCCTGTGTGGTGCAGTTACTGCCAGGCGCTCAGCTGAGCTGGGAAAGAGAGACTGAGCTGCCAAATGTCAGTTAGCCAAATTAAGGCAACAAGCCAAAAAGTGGAAGAGTTAAGTCTTTAATCATTTACTGCAATGGGAAATAAGCAAAAGGCTAAAAGCAAGGAAGCCCATGCCCCACCCCTGGTTCATTTTCCCCCATGGAACAGCACATCAGTCAAGGGGTGGTGCAGATGTGGGGGTTGGCTCACTGTTGGCTCAAAGTCTCTGGCACTTTCATGGACTCTCAGGGAAAGGATAGAAGTGGGAAGGTACCAAGTACTGAGTCAGTTGGGGAAAGGTGTCTTTATGGTTTCCAGTTCCTCCCTCTCCCCCATATGAGACCTCAGCAAAGACGCCTGAAGAAGACCTCTCTGCCCAAGGCCTCAAATACAGACACCTAGGAAGGAAGGTGATGGTGATGGAAATGCACATGTGTGAAGAGCATGACTGTCCAGAGGGCCTCATACCTTGACTCCTCCCTTCAGAAACTGCAGTGCATTTGCTGCAACACCAAGTCTGTGTGGGGAGGGCATTTTTCCTCTGTAAGATAGGACAAGTAAAGCCTCTGTAATTGCCTATACTCAGGCCCCCCAAAAAATCACACATAGGTTTTTAACTAGGAGCCAAACTCCTCAGTTACCTTTAAGAATTTATCCTGAATTCCTCCTTCACATACTTTACGACATTGCTATCATTTATATCAATTATTCATAGGTTATACACACCTGATATATTGTTACTGTAGTGCTTTCAACAAGCAGTTGCCTTTTACATCAACAAAGAATATAAAACATAAAATATTTTATTTCGCTTTCATTGGTGCCTTTTTGCAACCCTCTTCTTTATATAGTTCCAAGTTTCTGACCTATATCTTCTTTTTTTTCACTGCCTGAAGAATTTCGTTTTTACATTTATTTTCAAGCAAGTCTGCTAGAAATGATTTCCCTTATTTTTTTTTCCTCAGAATCTTTATTTCTCTTTTATTTTGGAAGGATAATTTCCCAGAACATAGATAGATACAGATCTCTAGGTGTTTTTCCCTCCTTTTAACAGTTGAAATACTTCAATCCATCCTTCTGTGTTTTTTTGCATTTTTTAATGAGAAGGCTGTTGAAATTCTTATCTTTCTCCATATATAAGGGTTTCTTTTCTTTTTTTTCTTTATCTTCCTTTAATATTCTATTTTTTTCCTTATGATTTAAATATGATATTCCTACTCTTATTTTTTGTTGTTGTTGTTCTGTTTTGTTTTTTAAATCTTGCTTGGGATTCTCTGACATTCTTCAATTTATGATTTAGTATCCATTATTAATTTAGTAAGGTTCTTGGCAATATTGCTCTAAGTATTTCTTCTACTTTTTCTTTCTTATTTCTGTTATTCTAATTATGTATAAGTTACACCTGCTATTATTAGTAGTTGTTCTGAACAGTTCTTTGATGTACTGTACTTTTTAAAAAATTCATATTTCTATTTGTGTTTTAGTTTGGGATGTTTCTATTGACCTATTTTCAAGTTCATTGATTCTTTCCTCAGCTGTGTAAAATCTACTAAAAATCTTGTTCATATGACATGGGTCATATCTGAGTCTGGTTCTGATGATTGCTTTAATTTCTCAGAATTTTTTCTTGCTTTTTAGCATGCCTTTCAATGTTTTTTTTTTTTCCCAATTGATATAAACATGCTATATAGAGTAATAGGAACTGAAATAAATAAGCCTTCAGTCTGAGGATTTATGTTAATCTGGCCAGGAGTTGGGCTATGTTATACATATTTTAGGTATTTTGGTGGCAGGAGATGGAGGAGGGAGGATTCTATAATTCAATGATTTTGTCTGTCTTTTCATGGACTACTTTTGAGGGGTATAGCTTTCACAAGTGTTCCTGTTCCTCCTCTAAGGAAATAGGCTTTTTCCCCCAGACATCTGTTTCCTCTCCTAAGAGCAGCATTCATATCTATTTTCTGAGACCATATATTATGTTGATTTTTCCCCTTTGGTAAAATAAGAAAACTATAAATGAGACATAATTCTCTTCTTCCAATTGAAGTAATATTTTAGAATTTCCATCGAGGTAATTTCTTCCCCCTCAAGATTAAAACTTTTAATGGGAGAAGAGTTTCAGTGGTTTTCCAGATCACTACCATCCCCTCAGCCTGAGTGGAGCCAGGAAAGAATCTTTCTCAGATCCTTTCCATGAGGAACTGTGGGGAATCCTTTTATAAAACCCTGCACACTTATGAGGGTCCGCTTATGTCAATGAATCCCAGGAGTTTCTCACTCTCACTATATGCTCACTCAGCCTACAGCAATCCTATAAAATAGCCATTTCAATGTTCCTACAATCCTGTTATTTCTAGAAGCTTCTGCTGTAGGTAATAAAATCTCAGGATTGATATCTCCCTGGATGTGTTTCAAGATCTCAGTGTAGTGGTTTGTCCAACTATATCAATTATCTGATGGGTCTCAGAAAAGCCACAGAAAAGCTTTTTCCTGTCATGAGGACAATGATGACTTCCAAGCTCTTGACATGTCATATCTGATACTGGCAATCCCAAAGAGCAACATGTGATTCAGATGTCCACGCAGGTCCAACCAATGGTGACCCAGGTAGAATGAAACATCAAATCCACATTACTGCATACATAGAAAGGTGTGCTCCTATAGTCAGTTTGATCCGAACTCTAAAAATGGATGACTTTCAGATCATTTTGCCCAGGAACAATGCTATTTTATTTGTAGGGGGTTTTGGTCCTTTTTAAAATTTAAAATATTTTACCTAATTATGGTAATAGAATGTGGAATGTTGGCTTAGGAAGTTAAACATTATAAGATACCACTGCCCATGTGGGGAAAATATGTTTCAGGTTTTTCATGAATAATGATAAACAAGTTCTTGAAATACAACCAGGCTGTATATTATAGCTTGCCTTTAGAGATTAGGTATTCTGAAACCTGAAGAAAGTGCTAGAGCTTAATCTTAGCATTAAGATTTCTAAGAAAAAGTTACTTAAAATGTGCATTTATTACTTCAGTACATGGTGATAATTATCTATATTTTTGTCTCTGAATGTCACATATTCCTTATATAATTTATTCCTTTTCTATACAAATGCAACATGGAGGTACATTGTTTAGGAATAGGTACTGTACTTGTGCAAGGCTTCAATTATTTCAGAGAAATCAATACAATTTATTACAGGAAAGGAGAAAAAGGAGGGAAAGAAAACATGAATCATTTGCACTATATAGATATGAATATCTAAATCTAAGGGGATAAATAAGTACATATTCATATTCAGAAAAATGTAAAATATGTTAGCAAAAGGGACTCCTTTTACTCTTAGGGAAAATCTGATTTACATCTATATTTCACAGTAGAACAAATAACTTTCCATTCAAAATGAATTTCAGAGTTTTACAATCTGCCTTATGTGGAAGAGTATACCGATGAAAATCCTTAAAGCATAAAGAAAAGCTTTCACCAAAGCAGTTTTGGGGAGTTATATACATAATAGACCAGGTGAATTTACTATTTGATTCACATAATCATCACTGTCAAAGTCCATGGAATAGCATGCATAAAAAATTACAAACATAAACCACCTGATATTTTTTCTTTTTTGTGTTCTGAGATGGAGCTGTTGTGTTTGTAATGTATTCCCTATAATCCTTCTTAATCTCTCTGTCTTCTCCTTACCTTAAATAGCAATCAAAGGAAGCTAGCTTGCTAAGTTTCAGGAGCCTCTGATTTTGTACGAACTTTAGCTATCTTAAGAAATTATTATAAAATGGGTTTATTTCATTATCAATGACCAAAATTCCTGAAAGTGTATTCCAATTATGCCTGTGTTATTGCTTCCATAAAAACAGGGTTCTTGAATGTAGTTTAGAACAGGCATTAACAGAGCTTCCCCTTGTAAAAGGGAAATTGGGGTATATCCTCATGAGCTCCAAAACTGTTTTTAAGACCTTTATTGCATATAATTTTTAATTTTATTTTTTTAAGTTTATTGATAAATTATTTACATTATTAAAGGTCACCCTCCATAGGCATATGGTTTGGTGAATTTTGGCAAAAGTATGCAGTAAGGTAACCAATACCAATTTCAGGATATAGAATGTTACACACACACACACACACACACACACACACACGCAAAGTTCCCTGGAGTCTTTTGCAGTCAATAGCCTTCTTCTCCCTCCCTCAGATTTTAGCATCTGCTAAACTGATTTCCATCCTTATCATTTTGCCTTTTCAAGACTTTTATATAAATAGAATCAGATAGTATGCCTTTCTCATTTCTCTTTCTTTGATCACACAGAACTTTTGTGATCCATCCATTTTGGGGGAGAGGGTTCCATCAGTACCTCATGCTGAATAGTATTTCTTTTTATAGATGTACCACAATATGCTCATCAATATGCCAGTTGATGGGCGTTGGTGATGTTTCCAGAACTTGGCAATCATGAGGAAAGTTGCTATACACATTCATGTACAGATGTCTGTGTGGATATTTTCATTTCTGTTGTATAAATATCTATATGTAGGACTACAGGGTCGCATTAGAAGCATACACATGATTTTATAAGCAACTGTCAAACCATTTGGTAAAGTAGATGTGCCAACTTGATTCCCATGGGAATGCTATAATATAAAAGATATACAATTTCTTTGCATCCTTTCATCCACCTTTATTGTCAAGGTTGTTACTGTTTATCCATCAACTACTATGTCTATCTATCTGTCTATCTTTCATCTACCATCTTCATTTTATTTATATTAAAATGCTTGTAATGATATCTCACTATGATTTCAATTTGCCTTTTTCTAAAAACTGAAGACATTAAGCATATTGTCATGTGCTTATTTATAACCTTTTTCTTCCTGTTAGTCAAGTCCGCTAAAATCTTTTAACTAGTTTGCTTTTTTAATTGAGTATTTTGTCTCCCTATTATTCAGTTATAAGAAACCTTTAACAAGTGTATGTTTAGCATACACTTTCTTCCAGTCTATAACATGTCTTTACATTTTTTGGAGCCTTTCAATTAACAAGTTTTTAATATCGATGAAGTCCAATACATCATTTTTACGGATTATGATATTATGCCAAAGAAATCTTTTTAACTCAGGATCACAAACATACTCTCCCATGTTTCTTATAGAAAGTTATGGTTTCACCCTTGATTTTTGAGCCATAATCCACTTCAAGTTATTTTTTTAAGTGGCATGAGGTGAAGTTTAGGGATCACTTAGTTTTATATGGGCATCCAACTTATTCAGCACTATTTTCTGAAAAAACTGCCTTTTACTGCATTAAGTTGGCAAATCCATCAAACATCAATTGATCACACATGTTTCCCTGTTTCTTTTTCCTTAGGATCTTTATGCTATTGTATCTATATATTCTATCTATCTATCTATCTATCTATCTATCTATCTATCTATCTATCCATAATCCAATTCTGCACTGCTTTATTTATGGTAGCTTTATAGCATATCTCAAAATCAGGTGAGTTCTCTAACTTTCGCTTTTTCTTTTTTAACTATTCTAGATCTTTGCTTTTTTTCATGGATATTTTAGTATCAGTTTGTCATTTCTACCAAAAAAAATACTTCAAGGATATTAATGGAGAATACATTAAATCTGTAACTTGATTTGAGAAAAATTTTTATTCATTCATTAATTGATGGACACTTCCATATCTTGGCTATTGTAAAGAATGATGCTATAAACAAAGGGATGCATGTTTTTTTGGAATTAGTATTTTTGTATTTTTTGGGTAAATATCTACTAGTGTGATTCCTGGATCATACAGTAGTTCTATTTTTATTTATTTATTTATTTTTGGAGGAAACTCCATACTGTTTTCCACAGTGGCAGTACCAGTTTGCATTCCCACTAAGAGTCTGAGAGGGTTCACTTTGCTCCACATCCTCACCAATACCTACTGTTTCTTGTGTGTGTGTGTTTTTTTCATTTTAGCAATTCTGACAGGTGTGAAGTGCAAATGCATTGTGGTTTTGATTGTATGTCCATAATAATAAATGATGTTGAATATTTTTTCAATTGTCTGTTAGCCATCTGTATGTCTTTTTTGGAGAAATGTCTGTTTATGTCTTCTGCCCATTTTTAATTGGATATCTGGGGTTTTTTTGGTATTGAGTTCGATAAGTTCTTTATATATTTTGGATATTAACCCTTTATCAGATGTGTCATTTGCAAATATCTTCTCCCATTCTGTACGTCACCTTTTAGTTTTCATAAGTCCAATATTAATTATTCTAATCAATGTACCTATTATAGCTCTTTATTTATTTTGTTCTGGTGTAATTACTCTTACAAAGATTTGGACTTTTTATCACATAATCTTGCATCCTTGGGATGCCTGAGTGGCTCAGTGGTTGACTGTCTGCCTTTGGCTCAGGACATGATCCTAAAGTCCTGGGATCGAGTCCCACATCAGGCTCCCTGCATGGAGCCTGCTTCTTCCTCTGCCTCTTTTTCTCTGTGTCTCTAATGAATAAATAAATAAAATCTTTAAAAAAAAATCTTGGATCCTTTATATTAAATATATAATTTGCTAAATTAAATTTATCCTAAATATTAAATTTTATTTGATGCTATCATACATTGATTTATAAAAATGTTCAATGTTTGCTGTCATATCCTGATGTAGAAATGCAATTGAATTTTGTCCTGTAATCTTAATAAATTCACTTTTAATTATAGGATATTTTATGTAGAGTGGTGGGTTCTCTCTCCCCTTCTAACGTTGGAAGAGATTGTATTGAATGGATTCATTTCTTCTTCTTTTTTTTAAAGATTTTATTTATTTATTCAACATAAATAAATGAGAGACACACAGAGAGAGGCAGAGACATACGCAGGATCCATGCAGGGAGCCTGATGTGGGACTCCATCTCAGGACCCTGGGATCACACCCTAAACCAGAGGTAGATGCTCAACTGCTGAGCCACCCAGGCGCCCCCATTTTTTCTCTTAATATTAGGATAATTTAACAGTAATATTATCTGGACCTAGAGTTCTTTGTGGGATTTAATAGTTTAATAGATATATAGCTATGTAAAATATATATTTCTTTTTGAGTGGACATTTTATTAACAGTCTTTCAAGGAATTAATCTATTTCATTTATTTATCAAATTGACTGGCATAATGTTGTCCACAATATTTCCATATTATTCCCTAACATTTCCCCAAATTACCTTAATGTCTTTAATATCTGTATAAATGTCACCTTTTCATCCTTAATGTTAATAATTTATGGTTTCTCTCCCGTTTTATTATCAGTTTGGCTATACGTTATCAATTTACTTATCTCAAGGAAAATGTTTTTGGTTTCATAGCTCTATCTAACATTTTTATGATTTTAATTTTATTGATTTCTGTATTTAATTTATTATTTCCTTCCACCTGTTTAAATAGTTTTCTTCTTATTTTTCTATTCTCTAAGACGTAAGATTTAAGAGTGTTTTTCTTCTATCGCAATTCTATGAATTTCCACTTATGAATGACTGTAACTGAAACACAAATAGTTATATTTTGTTTTCATTTTCTCTCATTTCAAATATTTTCTATTTTGCTAATTATTCTTCCTTGATTCATGGGGAATTTAGAAATTTATTGGAAATTTCAAGGTATTTTTGATTATTGATTTCTAGCTTAGGTTTTTTTGTTGGGAGTATACTTTTATATGATTACAATTATTTTACATGTTGTGAATTACTTTACATGTAGCCTATGTTTGTAAATGTCACACATTCCCATGAGGAGAATGCATATTCTGCTAATAACACTATTGGATGGAGTATATAGGTCAATTGACAGTGTTATTCGAATCATCTGCATCATGTTTATTTTCTCTAGACTTGTTTTTCTTTTTTAAAGATTTTATTTATTTATTTATGAGAGACACAGAAAGGGGGAGGCAGAGACACAGGCAGAGGGAGTAGCAGGCTCCATGCAGGGAGTGAACTTGATCCAGGGACTCCAGAATCACGCCCTGGCCCTAAGGCAGGCACTAAACCACTGAGCCACCCAGGGATCCCCTCTCTCCACTTGTTATATCACTTATTAGGACAAAACTTGGAAGTATCCAATTATAGTGTGAATTTGTCCTTTCTAGTCTATCCATTCTACTTGTTTAGGTATCCTAAAGCTCTCTTATTACATACATATACCTTTTAGACATCACATTGTTTTAGACGGTGACAGAGAAAATGCTTAGATGTTAGCTTCCCTTATACAAGATATAAATACTAGGTAGAAAGATAAGAAGAATTTATATTTGTTTTTGTATTTTATTTCATCACTGTGAGAAACCAGACTCATGGGATATATTTTACTGTGCACTGTCTCATAAAGATCAATTAAATGGTGCATCATTTTAGAAGAAAATTAAATTTAGAAGTCTAATGAATCAATTGTTATTTTAAGGTAACACAAATGAAATAATAAAAAATTATCACTTAAACATGATTTATATACAAAATAAGCTATATCCCAGCTAAGACAACTTAAACTTAAAAATCAGGTTAACTCTCTATAAAAGTATATTCAAGACCTCTGGCTAGAAGAAACTTTGCATTAACTCATGTTCAGCAGTATTCTGTTCTGCTGAATATATCCATTATTAAAAAGATGACAGCAGTTAAACATAAATAAGATATGCTTAATGCTGAGAAAAATCAGCATCAATAATATATCCATCCTTAGATTTGGGTCTGCATTTCTTAGGAAATCACTTTACTGATAGAATGCATTTAGTGTCTATTTAAGTTAGTAGGATTTCCGTATCTCAATAGTATAAAGGCAAACCTAAGTACATAATAAGTCAACTAATAGTCACTATCACTATTAGTATAATTTTAATCTTCAGGCCAGAAATATTGGGAATTAACTAGATTGGATAGGTAGATTCACAGGAAGATAAAAAAAATGTGTCCTTAGTTGATTTTTATGTGTTTTTAATTTTTCTACTCTTTAAAGATAAAACAATCTTTATCAAGGGATCCAGGACCCGAGGATCACACCCTGAGCTGAAGGTGGCACTAAACTGCTAAGCCACCCTGGCTGCCCGATTTTTATGTTTTATTCAATTATTCATAAATAGTATACCAATTTCAATTAATTTACATTATTTTCACATAACATTAAGATATTGTGCTTGAAATATATTATGTATAATATATTAAGCTGACAAGAAATAATATTGAGATAAGTCTTCATGTCTTATCAAAATTTTAACCACAAGGGATATCCCTTGGATATTTAGCAGAATAGGAGCAATTTACTCATAATGCTATAAAATTAAAATAAATAGAATACTAGAAGAAAGGTGTTATCAATGCTCAAAGTTGTGACTTTTTAAAATTAAATAACCCACATTTTAAAACAAGCTTCCTGGGCAGCCCCGGTGGCGCAGCAGTTTAGCGCCGCCTGCAGCCCGGAGTGTGATCCTGGAGACCCTGGATCGAGTCCCACATTGGGCTCCCTGCATGGAGCCTGCTTCTCCCTCTGTCTGTGTCTCTGCCTCTCTCTGTGTGTCTCTCATGAGTAAATAAATAATAAAAAATGTTTCCTGGCTGAAGTCAAATGGTTTTGAAATGCTTACCATAAAGAGAGTGGATAAAGTGTGTTATCACAGTGGACCCTTTGGATATTAAGAAAGGAAATAAAATAAAATTATCAACTTTCCCCCAAATAGCTTCTCAACCTTCCTGCAATCTTGAAACACCTATGATTACAGCCATTATGTGGGCTATTTGAATAGCAAAGGAGAAGATACTCATGTTTGTTTGCCTATTTGCTGTAATACCGAATGGGTCAGTTTATTTGGGGCCAGCATTGTGTGATACCAGGATCATTCAGTTTGTGAGTCCACTGTTAACAATGAATTCCTCTCTATTTAAAACAAGTTGATGGGGGGATCCCTGGGTGGCTCAGCGGTTTAGCTCCTGCCTTCGGCCGGGCGCGATCCTGGAGACCCGGGATCGAGTGCCGCGTCGGGCTCCTGGCATGGAGCCTGCTTCTCCCTCTGCCTGTGTCTCTGCCTCTCTCTCTCTCTCTCTCTATCATAAGTAAATAAATAAATCTTTAAAAAAAATAAATAAAATAAAACAACTTGATGTATCTATTAAAATGACCCATAGATGAAATTTTTAGGCCGTTAGGCCCCATACATATGAATGATGATCAGCACTGGCACATCAAATTACTAGGATTAGGGAAGGGGATTTTGTAGTGAGGCCTAGGGAAAACTGGCAAAGGCAGAGAACTAAACAGGCAGCAAAGAAAGCAGGGCTGCAGAGTGAAAAAGACTCTTTTTTTTTTTTTTTTTTTTTTTTTTTTTAAGTCATGGCACTGTATGATAAGGGGAAAAAGGCATGTTCTGGGCCAAAGTGTATATCGATCTGAACTCAAACTAGAGTGGTACATATAGATTTTAATATTTTATTTATTCAGTTTTGAAAATTAATTGGCTATAAGCTACACATTACTCTTGTTTGGAAAGTTAAAACTCAGAAGGGAGGTGGTGAAATTTCCAAGCCAGTTCTTTCAGTGGGTTTAATCTAAACATTTCAAATATATGTTAATGTAATTATGATTTCTACATCATAGTAGTACAGATTTTATGCCCCAGTGACCTTTCATTTCAGAAAGTGTAGAGAAATAAGGGTTTTAAATTGTTGATGATATCAAATGCTACAATTCAGTTTCATCTCATTTGTAAAACTATAAGGTTGGATTACATGCTATTATTATCTCACTATTCATTTCTTTGGCTCCATTAAAGAAATTATATTATGTCTTCTTGGAGAATGGAGAAGTGCCTCTCTCTAAAGTGTAGCACCAGAGTAAGCCTTTGTCACAGACTACTATATTCTTAGAGACTACGTAAGATTTAAGAGAATGGAAACCCACAGATAACAAAATAAAAACTATCCTAAGCTAAACAGTCCCAACTTTGCATGACCATAGAGACAACTGATACCAGTTAACATACAGAAACCTTTTTTTTTTTTTTAACAAACATCCAAACTTTTGGTAAGACTAATCTTGATCTCCAGCCCATCTCATAAACATATTGACTTTCTAGGCAGTTAAATTAACCCAATGAAGTTGTTCCCATGTGAGTTTTAACCAAAAGAGAAAAAAAAAAGTGGATAATGATCATTGTAATGGCTAAAAATGTACGGTAAGGTGAGAAATTGAGAAAAATTAGAATAGAAGGTCGTAGATAGAATGTCAAGAACACTGACTCTTACCCTTCTTCATGTTATCTTCACAACTTAGCTATGTTTTTAAAAGATAATAAGTTAGGGGCACCTGGGTGGGTCAGTGGTTGAGCATCTGCCTTCAGCTCAGGGCGTAATCCTGGAGTCCTGAGATGGAGTCCCACATTGGGATCCCTGCATGGAGCCTGCTTCTCCCTTTGCCTATGTCTCTGCCTCTCTCTCTCCCTCTCTGTGTTTCTCATGAATAGATCAATAAAATTTTTAAAAAGAAAAAAGATAAGTTAGTTTTACATATATTGAGTTAGAGGCAATGAAGTTTATTTTAGTAAGAGCTATCTAAGCAGAAACAAATGTTTGGAAAACACTGGTAGGGAGCTGATAGTTGAAGATATTTAAATAACCACATTCATTTTACCATCATCATAAAACTAAATATTTATTTATTGGTCACTTCTCTCCATCTACAAAGGAGTCTTTTCTATTCTGTGAACATATCATAAATGGTATTAACTTAAGGACTTCATGCTTATTATCTCTTCAACTTGGGAATTTCCCTCAAGGTATTTATTGAGCCAGTTTCCTGAAGTTTTCAATTTCTTGCTCATATGTCATCATCAAATGAAACACACAGTCATTGTCTTTATAAAATTTTATATGACACTTCCAGAATAATAGTGTAAGCAGCTCCACAGACCCTCTCTCCAGCAAAACAACCATAATTTATTTAAAAATTTATTTTAAAAGACAACATTTAAAGTCTCTGGAAATTGACCTAAGGGTTATATGCCTAAATGATTACCATAAGTGTATTAATATTTATTACACAAAATCTACCAAATCTTGGTAAAAGCATTGAAAGTTTATGCCATTTTAGACAAGAGTCACTTCTACGTCTGACAAATAACCATGATGTATTTGTTCAAATAACAAGAACACAAGAGCTCTCTGTTCAGCACCTAGCTCTCTTCTGGAAATAAAGATTGAAAGACATAGGAATCCCTTCCTTCAACCAGCAGAGAGCACAAAGCTCTTCCTTAGGAATGACAGACTGAGAATTATGAGCCCCGATCATTTTTGTTACAGCTTGACTGACAAAATGGAGGTTCCATGCTGGATAGAATAAATCAAGAAACTCTGATACTCTCACCTTATAGAGAACCCCAACTGTAAAGGCATCACTCCAGTAAAAGCAGTTGCTATACCTGACCTGGGTCTGGAGACTAGTTAAGAAATTTTATGGGGCAAGGAGAGCAATATGAACTGCGACTTCTACAACCATCTCCTTGGGAACCAACTTCAGGAACAGAGTTCAGGGAAATTCAAGCCTAAGAGTATTGTTGAAAACAATGGCTATGTTGGTGATAAACAACTAAGAGGAGGCTGGTAGCTCCATGAGACCAGTAATCCAAACCATAGATCACCTACAAATTTAACAAAAGGAACTAGGAAAAGAAACTTCATTTTCTGTGATATAGCCTGAATTATTTTTCAGACCAGTGTTGGAGAATAGTATTGATTTTTGCTTATCTTACAATGGACTATTTTATTAAGCATCCTTAATAGATCTGAATAGTGGACATTTTTTGTTTTTGTTTATCTTGCCTGATGATCCTGTTTTAAGCAAATAATACTTAAAACACAATCACAACTAAAAATGATTTTTAAAGATTTTGTTTACTTATTTGAGAGAGAGAGAGCCATGAGTGGGGGGAGGAGCAGAGGAAGAGGGACAGCTGACTTTGCACTGAGGACCCTAAGACCATGACATGACCTGAGCCAAAATCCAGAGTCGGCCACTTAACCAACTTAAACACCCAAGAGCCCTACAACTACAATTTTTTAAAGATTATTTATTTATTTATTTATTTATTTATTTATTTATTTATTTATTTATTTATTTGACGGAGAGAGCATGAGGGGGCAGAGAGGGACAAGCAGGCTTCATACTCAGTGGAGAAGTTTAAGGCAGTCCTTCATAAATATGTCAACTCTCACAACCTCAAGTCTGCCTCCTGTGGGAGCTATTTTGTGACCTTACTGGACAAGTTGATCCACTGAGTAGCTGCACCTTCTCTACCAAGGTTGTTTCAGGCAGAGGAGCCTATAAATATCCTGTGTTGTGATGTGTCTTCAGACAACCAGTGTCTGGTCACGGCTCCAAAAACAGTGCCAGGTTGACCAGCTCTTGTACTGAAGTGTTCCTGATGGTGAAGACCCAGAGGAGGCCAGCAGGCTGAGAGGATGACAATCTCCATGCCCTGATACCTCCACCTTACCCTCAATGGCCGGTCATTTGTCCATTCCCTCTTCCCAGTACGTCTTTCTTTCTTTCGTCTGTAGGGCGGGCTGGCAGGGAGGGAGGGAGGGAGGCGGGAGGGAGTGGAGGGAGGGAGGAGGAAGGAAGGAAGAGGAAGGAAGGAAGGAAGGGAAGGCAGGGAGGGAGGGAGGGAGGAAGGACGGGAGGGCGGACGGAGTGCGTGAGCGGAGTTAGGGCGGTCTTTAGGGAGGTAGGGGGAGGGATGGCTGTAGTCTTGCGGGAGGAGGGAGGTGGAGGGAGGGGGAGGGCGGGAGGAGGAGGGAGTTCTTCTTCGTTGCTTTCTCTTATTTCTTGTGTCGTTAGCTTTCTCTTTCTGTCTTCTGATGGCTTGCGTCTTTCGTGATTGTCTTTCTTTTTTTTCTTCTTTCTTTCTTTCTTTCTTTCTTCCTAAAAAGATGCATTCCTTAGTTGACAAGCAAAAACATAAATGTCCTAATTTTCTTTCTTTTTTTAATTGAAGTTTGATTTGCCAACATATAGTATTGCACCCAGTACTCATTCCATCAAGTGCCCTCCTCAGTGCTTGTTACCCAGTTTAAATGTCCTAATTTTCATGACTCCCTCCCTACTTTCCTTACTCTGTCTTAGACTTTAAAGGCCTATCTTCGAGCAACAGACAGCAAGAGACAAAGCCACAAATCAAACTAAGATACAGTAGGGCAGTGTTTTTCTGAGAAGGTCAAAGTATCAAGTATGCTCTCACAGAATAAAAGAGCTATTTGATGGGAGTAGTTGAGAGTTGTTGGTAATGCCTTCATCTCCCTTTGGGGCATTACCTGCTGATATTTCAATTTAGTGTCAGTCAACATTCTTTACTGATTTAAAGACTATGAGTGGAGCATTGTACAAGATTTATTCATTTTTCTTTCATTCTTTCATCTCTCAAGTTTTCAGTTATCTACTATGCACCAGTCATATTCTAATGTCTGAGCTCATCTCTGTTATACATCTTTGAGAGGCTTGCAATGTAGAAGTGTGGGAATATTGTCAGCAAATGCAGCATGGGCTACATTTCAGATCTAGACAGAGATGTGCAGTGGAGCGGCACGTGGAGAACTCAGTCAGGCAGTACCAGGCAATCCTTAGAAAGAGAAATACTGGTTAATTATTAAAGAATGACTAAGAATTCATCAGAGGAAGAAAAGGAAGAAGGACAATATCTCTGCTTCTCTGCTTTTTAAAGATGTGAAGAACTCCAATTTTTGTATTCCTTATCTTAGAAAACTAATTTAATTAAATAAATGACATGGTAAAATAAGATAAATCATCTTTCTTAACCAAGTTTTGCTGAATATCCATGTCATATTCTTTTTGGAATAAAAGCTATCACATGATTATACTGGGTTTTATGAGCCCTTGTCAGATAAATCTTTATTCTGATGAAGTGTTAGAGAATATCCTTTCATTTTTCTCTTTCCCTGGATCCCTGAATATAAAGCACATTAAAGGCTCAACTGATAAACTAGAAATACTGATGAGCATTATCAAGTTATCACCTGCAAATGTTTTCCTTTAAATCCCAGTGGAATTTAGCAATTTTATTATACTCGTGTACCAAAAAAATCTTACAGTGTTCTCTTTTAATATTCTCATTGGCGTAATTTATATTTTCCTTCTATTTTCCAACTTTTCTCATAAACACGAACATTTCATACATTCGATTGTTTATTTGCACTCCTATATCTATACTTTATCATGTAGTACAATTAATTCATTCACACAATCATTTTATTGCCTTTTACTGTTTTCCTCATACTTATAGTTTTGGCCCTGTAAAACGTAAGAATAATACAAAGAACACTCAGAACCCATTTACCCCAGATACTATAGCATACTTATCTATGCTATATGCCTATAGCATTCTTATATAGCATACCTATATAGCATACTATAGCATACTGGAATCTGCTACGCTCACTGAGGATGAAATATGCGTCCTACTAACTGCAGTGGTGAAAGACTATGTGCAGATGAAGGCTCGTGAGCTGCAGCAGAGGCAGGAGACTGAGGGCTCCAGCCTCACTGCCCAGAAGAGCTCCTGCAAGGATGACCCCTGTGTGACCAACCGTCTGGAAGGCTGGCTGGCCAGAGCTGAGCGCATGGTGAAAAATACCTTCATGCCCACCCATGTGGACCCTGAAGACTTCGGGCACTAGCACAAGGAGCTTGCGGCCTGAGCAGTGACATGACCCCAGGAAGAAGGTCACCATGAAGCGAACTCTACTTCTCTTAACTTACAATGAAAACAACTTATAGGATGCAGAGCATGGAAGACACATACATATGCATGCTTACTATTAAAACACTGTGTCTTGTCTGAAATAAAGTAAAACTAAATAAATAGAGAATAAAATCATTGCAATTGCCTAGTGTGAAAAATATATATATACTTATATATTATACTATACTATTATAGTATAGATACTATTGGCATCTTATCCTCCCTCACTCCTTCCTACTCCTCTCTTTTTTTTCTCTCTTTTCTTCTGTCTCTTCTCTCCTTCTCCTTCTTCCTTTCACCGTATAGACATAGAAAGAGTTGTGGAAATGGAATATATATTCTAAGTATGATGTTTTGTTATGTCTATGTACTGAATGCAGTGCATACATTAAAAACAAAGGAACTTTCTCATTTTATTCTGGTGTACAACTTCATCAGGAAACCAACATCCCAGATCTCATTTAAATTACACTAGTTGTCCCAACAAAAACTCTTTCCCCCTCTGTGCTAAGGTCGTATTCGAAAGGAACATTATGTTTAGTTGTCATATCTCAAAAATTTACTTATTTCTGGACTATTTCTCCCTTACTTTCCATGCTCTTGGAATACATAGTGGAAAAGAACAGTGTCATTGAAAACTGACCCCCATACTTCTGAACCAAAACAGAGTTCAGGATATAGAGGAACATAACTATTGCTTTGCTGGGCAAAGGAGGCTGCAGCAGGTTATGGCTTTTAAAAACTGCAAGTCCTCCCAGAGGAATGGGCTGGAGGGATTGTATAGGGAAATATAAGGTAGATCTAGCTGATTTGGCCAGAAATTTTGTACATGTTCCCAGTCTTGTTTGTCAGGTCCTTGGGTTGGTACTGGGTTCCTAAGAAGGGAGGAGGGGAGGTTTGCAGAGGAGAGGAAAAAGGTTACTTAGTTTAAAATCCGGCTTTGTGGAGGCATCAGTGCAGCCATTTTGAATTTTGTTCAACTTTACCCTTTTCAGTGGTTTTAGTAGGGCTAAAAAAGCCCTGCCTATATCAAGGTTATACTACAGTTAAGGAAAAGAAAGCCTTCAATATAACTAAGTAAATTGTGCAGTATATTAGGTCTTTGTAAGGAAGGGAAGGAAGGAAGGAAGGAAGGAAAGGAAACAGGAACGGAAGCAGGCCGGAAAGGAGAAAGGAAGAGAAGGAAGCAAGAGCAGAAACCGCCACGAAGGCAGAAAAGAGCAAGCAGATAGACGCAAAAAAGAAAGAAAGAAAACGAACCAGACGAAGAGTAAGAAAGAAAAGTAAAAACTAGAAACACAAGAAAGAACAGAAAGAAAGACGGAAGAAGAAAGAAAATAAAGAAAGAAAGAAAGAAAAGAAAACGAAAGACCAGAGAAAGAAAGAAAAAGAAGAAGAAGAAAGGCAAAAAAGAAAAGAAAGATTGAAAGAGAACGCGAAAGACAGGAAAAGGGAAGGAGTAAAAACGAAAAGAAAACAAAAAATAACAAAAAAAAAAATAAATAGGAAAAAGAAAAGACGAGACAAGGAGAAGGACAAAGAAAGGACATGAAAGAAAAGAAAAGAAAAAGAAAAGAATAGAAAGAAAGAAAAGAAAGAGAAAGAGAGGGAAAAGAGAAAGAAAAGAAAAGGAAAAATGAAAAAAGAAAGAAAGAAAGAAGAAAGAAAGAAAGAAAGAAAGAAAGAAAGAAAGAAAGAAAGAAAGAAAGAAAGAAAGAAAGAAAGAAAGAAAAAGAGAAAAAACGAACAAATGAGCCTCGGGGTGCCTCAGTGGCTCAGTCGCTTAGGCTTCCAACTTTTGATTCCAGCTCAGATCATGATCACAGTCATGACATGAAACCCACGTTGGGCTCCATGCTGGATGTGCAGCCTGCTTAAGATTCTTTCCCTCTGTCTCTCTGTCCCTCCCCCACTCCCTCATGCACACTCTTTTTCTCTTTAAAAAAAAAAAAAAAGGCCAACATAAGCAAGGTTGCGTTGATGTTTTTTGTTTGTTTATTAAAGCAGCTTTGTTTAAATCTAATTTGTATGCCATGTAATTAATGTCTTTAAAGTGTGAAATTCAGTGATTTTTAGTATATTCATAGAGTTGTGCAAACATTACCCAAATCCATTTAGAACATTTTCATCACACCAAAAGAAACTTCATGTGAATTTGCAGTGACTTCTCATTTTCCTCTAGCTACCCTCTCGCCCTATGCAATCAATAATGTATTTTTTTGTCTTTATTTTCTATTTGAACATTCCTTATAAATATACAATCTGTGGTCTTTTGTGACAGGGCTTCTTTTCTGTAGCATCATGTTTTGAGGTTCATTTATGTTGTAACATATATCAGGAATTCATTTATTTTGTTGATACATAATGTCCTAGTAAGTGAATACATTACATTTTTTTTATTAATTCATCAGATTATGGGCATTTGTTTCTAGTTTTTGGCTATTATGCAAAATGCTATAAACATTGTTGCAGACACAAAAAGTAAACACTGTTGCACAAGTTTTTGTGTGGACATAACATTTTTATTTCTCTTGGATATATGCATAGGAGTGAAATTTCCAGGTCATGTGGAAAGCTCTATATTGAATTATTGAGGCACTATCAGGTATTTTTCAAACTGGTTATATCATTTTATATTCTCACATTTCATCTATAATGGTTTCCCCATCACACATCCTCACCAATCCTTATTACCACCTATCTTTAAATTATACACATCCAATGTGTGTGAGGAGGTAGCTCTTTGTGATTTTGAGTTGCATTTTCCTAATGGTAAATGATGTTACACATCATTTTAGGTGCTTATTGTCAATTTGCATATTTCCTGTGGGGAATACCTATTCAGATACTTTTCACATTTTTTTTCAGCAAGAAATCCTTTTATCATAGAGTTATAATTGATCCTTTTATGCTCTAGATACAAGTTTCTTATATAAATATGATTTGCAAATATTTTCATCCTTTCCTTGGGCTGCCTTTTCACCTTTTTGATGTTGTCTTTTAAAACAAAACATTGTTAAATTTTGATGAAGTCCAATTTATCTACTTTTATCTTGTGTTGCTTTTTATGTCATATCTAAGAAGTTTCTTTGCCTAAATACACTACACAAGATTCATTCCTGTATTTAACCTAAAAGCTTTGTATTCTTAGCTCTTGTATTTAAATTCATGATTTATTTTAAGTTATTTTTCGTGCATGGTGCGGAAGGAATCTAACATTATTCTTTGCATGTAGATATTAGTTGCCCCAGAACTATTTGCTGAAAAGACTATTCATTAAGGATTGAATAATCTTAGATTTTGAAAAATATCAATTGACCATAAATATGAAAGTATATTTCTGGACTCAAAAAAAGACTGCTTCAAAAGCCAGCTGGGATGTTATGAATTTGTAGGTCAATTTACAGATTATTGTCTCCTAGTAGTATTAAGTATTCTAATCCATAAGCATATGATTGTTTTCTACCATGAGAGGTTGTTGTATTTTGTTCAAATGCTATTTCTGTATCTACAGTGATGATCCTGTGGTCTTTGTTAAATATATATATGTATTTCTATTTATTACATTATAGATTTTTGGATGTTAAAACAACATAGAATTCTGGAATAAATCCCAGTTAATCATGATATATACTCCTTTCTATGCACTACTGGTTTGGTATACTAATATTTTGTGATTACCTTTTGGTCTATAAAAGAGATTGTCTTTTCTTTTGATAACCTTTGATTCTGGCATAAGAATAATTCTGATTTCCTACAATGGTTGTGTTTTTTTTTCCCCTCTCTTCTACATTTTGAAAGGTTGTGAAGAATTATAAGTAATTTCTTCAAATTCTTGTTAAATATTTGAGAATATTCATGAGTGAAGCTTCCTAGGTCTGAATTTTTCTTTATGGGAAAATATTAATTCAATGTCTTTATTTGTTATTGTTGTATTCCAATTCTGTATATTTACTTGGCCCAGTTTTAGTAGTTCGCATGTTTTTGGGGATTAGTGCCTTTCATCTAGGTCATCTGATTTGTTGGCATGTTTTGCTGCTCACAGTATTACTTTGTAATCACTTTTCCTCCTCTTAAGTCAAAAGTTTTGTCCCTCACTTTTCTTCTTGATTTTGGAAGATAATGTCTTTTTTCTATTTGCTTGGTCAGTTAAGCTACAGATTTGTCTTTTTCTCTTTTAAAATAACCAACTTTGATTTTATTGATTTTCTCTGTTTCATTAATTTCTATTTTAATCTTTATTATTTCCTTACTTCTGTTAGTTTTAGTTTTCTCTTTGTTTTTTAGAGGTTTTGGTTGTTAACTTGACATCTTTAAAAAATTGCATATAGTTATAACTTACTCTGAAGCACTTCTTTTGTCCCATTCCATAATTTTTGTTGTGTTGTGTTTTTGTTTTCATTGGTGTCATAATATTTTCTAATTTACTTGTGATTCCTTCTTTGAGCATAGATTATTTACAACTGTAGTGTTCAATTTTCAAATATTTGTACATTTCCCAAACACTATGTTATTAATTTCTAATTTCATTCTTCCATGATCAAAGAACGTATCCTTGTGACGTTAGTCTGTCAAATTTACTGATGCTTGTTTTATATCCTATATTTTGATCTACCTTAGAGAATGAATTTGCCATGTGTACTTGAGAAGAGTGTATTCTTTTTCGTTCTGTGGACTTTTCTGTAGATGTCTGTTAGGTTTAGTTTGTTAATTATGTCTTTAAGTCTTCTATTTCATTCTTCATATGTGTGCCATCATCTTTAGAGGTGAGGTGTTAAAGTCTTTAACTATTATTTTTTGAATTGTCTGTGGCTCCCTTCAAGTCTTTCAGAATTTGTTTCTTCTATTTTGAAACTTTCTTTTTAGCTACATATATGTTTATGAGCTTTACCTTCCTAATGGACTGGCATTTTCATATTTCTATGAGGTTTACTTTTTCTTAAGCAACATATTTGTTTAACTACCTTTTATCTGAGGGACACCTGGGTGGCTCAGTGGTTGAGCATCTGCCTTCAGCTCAACACATGATCCTAGAGTCTTGGGATTGAATCCTACATCAGACTCCCCACAGAGAGTCTGCTTCTCCCTCTGCCTATGTCTCTACCTCTCTGTGCCACTCATGAATAAATAAATAAAATATTTTTAAAAATTTTTATTTGATATATGGTTTGCTTTTACATGGTTACATTTCGAATGATACGTTGTGTTCTATCCATTTATTGTCAACCAATTTGTATCCTTTAAATCTAAGTATGTCTTGTATATGTAGCATGTAGTTGGTTTTATATTTTCATCCAGGCTGATTAGTATGTTTTTTCATTGGATGATTTTTTTTTTAATTTTTTTTTTAAATTTTTATTTATTTATGATAGTCACAGAGAGACAGAGAGAGAGGCAGAGACATAGGCAGAGGGAGAAGCAGGCTCCATGCACCGGGAGCATGATGTGGGATTCGATCCCGGGTCTCCAGGATCGCGCCCTGGGCCAAAGGCAGACGCCAAACCGCTGCACCACCCAGGGATCCCTCATTGGATGATTTCATCCATTTATGGTTAACGTAACTACTGATATATTATTTTTCACATCTATTTTACTTTCTAAATTTCTTTTTTTTTAATTTTTCATTTATTTATGATAGTCATACAGAGAGAGAGAGAGGCAGAGACACAGGCGGAGGGAGAAGCAGGCTCCACGCACCAGGAGCCCGACGTGGGATTTGATCCCGGGTCTCCAGGATTGCGCCCTGGGCCAAAGGCAGGCGCCAAACCGCTGCGCCACCCAGGGATCCCTGCTTTCTAAATTTCTTATGTTTTTATTGTTGTTGTTGTTTCTCTATACACCCCTCTATTTTTTGCATTAAATACTTTCTAGCGTAACATTATAATTCCTTTAATGACTTCTTCAATATATTTTTGAATTATATTCTTAGTGGTAATATTCTAAAGTTTATAATACAAATCTAATGTTCTCAGAATTTCCAATAAATATATAAATTACTCCTATACCACAATTCTCATCTCCCCCTTATTATGTTAATGTATAATGTATAATATTACATCAATATATGTGAAAAGCCCATTAATATCTTGTTGTTATTATTACTTTACTTTTTCTTTTTTTTTTTTTTTAGTTTTAAAGGAGATAAGAGAAAAAAATGAGAGTAAATATATGTTTCTGAGTTCCCTTACCATTTCTGGGTATCTGGTATCATTTGTTTCTAAGAATTTGAGTTATTATTTGGTGTCATTTTCTTGCTCCAATAAGAATGTACCCCCCTAACTTCCATTATGTTTCCTTTATTCCCAACAATGCATGTTCTTTTATGCATATGTTTTATTTGAAATTCAAAGTAGTAGAAATATGCATCATACTGTTTAAATTTACTTCCATGATTACCATTAATGGTACTTTGTCTTTGTTTTGTTGTAGTGTGGATTTCAATTGTTATTTGATATTTCTTTGCTTCAGCCTGAAACTTTGTATTATAATTTATCATAGTAAAAATTTGCCAGCAATGAATTTTCTCATTTTTTGTTTATTTGACTCCATCATTGAAACATAGATTTACTATAAATGATTCTTGGTGGACAGGTGTCTTTCTTTCTTCTTTCTTTTTCTTTTTCTTTCTTTCTTTCTTTCTTTCTTTCTTTCTTTCTTTCTTTCTTTTTTTTCTTTCTTTCTTCTTTCTTTCTTTCCTTTGAATATGATATTCTCAATGCTTTCTGACTTCTATTTTTTGTCTTATTCTGATGAGAAGTAGCTGTTATTTCTTATTGGGGTTTGTCAGTGATTAGTTATTTTTCTCTTGCTTTTTTCAAGATTTTTTGTCTTTCAACATTTTTACTACAACTAGTCTAGATATGAAAGTCTTTGATTTGCCCTATTTGGAGTTAGTTGAGATTCTTTGATGTGTGGATTAATGTTTTCATATAATTTTGGAAGTTTTTTGTTATTAATTTTTCTTATATTTTTTATGCTCCACTCTCTCTTTCCTCTGATTTTGGTATATTGATGTCCCAGTTGGTTTTGCATATTTCTCTGAAGTACTCTTCATTTGTATTCATTCTTTCACTCTCTGTTATACATATTGCAAAATTTCTATTGATCTATCTTCAAGTTTGGAGATTCCTTCTTCTGCTAGCACTAATCAACTCTTGATTACTTCGGATGAACTTAGTATTTTAGTTCCAGTGCTTTTCAATTTCAAACTTTCCATTTTTAAAAATTTTCTTTTTATCAATATTCTCTACTTGATGATGTACTGTCATCATATCTTCTTATACTTGTGTGAGTATGGCTTCTTTTAGTTCTTTGAATTTATTTATATTAAATAATGTCTTCTCTGCTGAATCCAACAAGTAGTCCTTCTCAAAGGCAGGCCCTGTTGCCTGCTTTTGTCTTTGCTTATGGGTTACACTCTTCTGTTTCTTTGAATTCTCTTTGTTGTTGTTGTTGTTGTTGAAAATGGACATCTTAGATAATGTATAATTCTGTATTCTGACCCACAAACTGTAGGGTTTGTTGTTATTATTTGTTTGCTTATTTGTTTAGTTATTTGGCTGAACTGTTTTAATGATATGCATTACCTCCACAGTGTGCAGATTCCAACATTGCTTCTCAAATGGCACAGCCTTGATATGTGCACACCCTAGGATGACTAGTTTTTCCATGGTACCCTTTGACTGTCTCTTTCCTTGTTTAAGCTGTCTGCTTCTGTTGCTATCAGATTCTATTGTTGCTACTAATTGCTGGTTGCTTATTCTATTTTGTTGTTTATTTTTTGACAATGCCTTAGGCAATACATTGCTTTACACTGTATTATATTTTACATAACTACACATAATATAGAATATAGCATATGTTATATAGTTATATATTTATTGATACAACTAAATACAGGCTTCTTTACAAGGATAGTATTTGAGGCCAATCTTTGATGTTTGCTCCAATCTTAGAAAGCCACGGTAGTTATAGTCCTGAAATCCAAATGATATAACTGTACAAACATCGAATCATATATTCAAAAAAGAAAAGAAAGTGTGAGCTTCATCTCCCATTAATTAATTAGGACATATTTAAACTAAAACAAATTTTACAGAATGTTAGTTGCATTTCGAGGTGTTACATCACTTCTTAAGTGAGAGACAACGCATAAGAGAAGAAAATAATGTTTTACAGAGTTAATATTACACAATTTTGTCAATTACTATCTTCTAACATTGTTTCTAATGGTATTTCCACCAGATGAAGGTCTAATTAAGACTATATTGTAAGAGTTTATCACGATTTGGGAAAAAACAGACTCTCTGATGATTAATATTCTGTATTTTTATAGGGGTGTGAGTTATAAGAGTATACACATTTGTGTACAATACAATACTTAATATCTGTGCTTTTACTATATGCAATTTATGCCTTAATTCTTAACAGTCAAAAATGATGTGGAGAATATGTTAGAAATTTACTACTTCTTGAACTTCTCAACTCAATAGAGCATGTATCAAATTCAGTGACTAAAAAGTCACAGAAATCTAAATTATGAAGGCAAGGGTGATAGATTTCTTATATAGAGTAAATCCCAGTTCTCCTACTTTGTACTAGATTTCTAAAATTAAGGCTTTATTTAGCAACAACGTACCTGTATTGATCTCTGTAGCTTTCTTTTCATGCATAAATAAATAATTAGGTTCCCTGATGATGAAAACACATTTTCTATTAAACTAAATTTCTTTGTATAGTAACAATACAACCGTTTTATTTTGTGCCTTAAAATGCATATACACCCTGGGTGCAATGTATTAGAAATACGTTTAATTAGAGTCTGGATGTGTATGATTTCAACACTCAAAAGGATGAGATTGGTATAATAATAAAAGATAAACCAATTTTAAAATGTTTTCACTTTCAACTCTGTTATATTTAAAGCCACCAGTGAAAACTCCTCTATGCAAAATGAAATATGACAACATGAGATTAAATTAGAATATGAGACACAGAAAAAATGTTTTCAGTTTTGTAAGATTCTTGCATTAGGTGTCAAAACAATATCAGCAAAAATCTTAAATAATGAACAATGTAGATCAAACATGATAAATTGCCTTCCAAAAGAGAATGCTAAGAGAAATGGAAAATAAATCCCCTCTGAAAATAAAATGCTGCACATTTAAACAGAAAAAAATGTCATCATAGTACAACTTTAATGTCATCTCTGTAATTTCACATATCATGCTGATAGAAGGCATATGGAATTTGACATGGCAAAAATTTCAAAGATTCCTAGAATATAATATTGTAACGAAAACTGAGGTAAGCTGCCTTGCTAAGCCAAAACATTTAAGTTTCAAAGAATTCAAATAAACAAAACTATTCTAGAACATATTATTTTAATTAAACAAATATAAATAAATTAGAATGAACTGAAAATTTGCTAATTTGGTCATATTTGTGGAAAATATGTTTTATATAAACTAAAAGATTTTATTTTCAACTATGTGTCTTTTGATCAATAAATGGCTAATTGCTTAGCTTCTCAGAGCACCTAAATAAGTAGATGTTTTAAATGTGCCCAGAGGCTTGTATTTATTGAGTAGTTGGTGAGGAACAACATGATAAATTAGTCAGATACATGTTTGTATTTTTTCTTCTTTACTTCCTTATATCTTTGGGCATGCCGTTACTTATCCCAAAGACTGTGATTTTGAGTACATAAAGTAGAAATAGCAATATTTATTTCATAGAGTTGATCAAAATATCAAGTGAGAAATATGTAAAGTTTTAGACAAGTGCCTGGCTAGTAATAGTAGATTCATAAACGCTTATGTCCTTTACCTTTTTTATTTTTTTTTAAATATGTAATCACTGAAAATGTTTGTTGTACATATTTTTAATATTGTGAATATACTTAAATTTTCCTTTAATACTATAGTTCTAGAGTTTAGTTAAGCTTAAGTTATATTAACAAAAAATATATTATAGATAATAGATATCATAAGGCATGGAAAGCCAGTCAACATAAAAGACATTTATGCAGCATTTGCAATATTGGAATTCTATTCCTTCATTATATTTTTATGACAACTTTTTCATCAGAAAATGGGATTAACGGATGCCTGGGTGGCTCAGCGGTTGAGCTTCTGCCTTCGGCTCAGGGTGTGATCCTAGGATCCAGGATCAAGTCCCACATCATCAGGCTTCCTACAGGGATCTTGCTTCTCCTTCTGCCTGTGTCTCTGCCTCTCTCTCTCTCTCTCTGTGTGTTTCTCATGAATAAATAAATCTTTTTTTCTTTAAAGAGGGGATTAAAATGTCATAAGGTAAAGTCATGCCATTTAATATCAATATTTACACTTGAAAAGTGGCACAGTACAGTAAAGTGCTTTAATTCATGGACAATATCCGCGCCTAGAATATCGATATTAAACATTACCAAGTTATTTCAGATTATTGCATTATTATAATCCTGAAGACCCCTAATAATTTATTTCATAAGTTTTTTATGTTCCTTTAAGATTCACCTCTGAGTTGTGATTACAGTAAACTATGCTTATCATTCTATTTTTGATACTATGATACATAATGATTTAAAACTAATATTTTCCACAGAATCGCTTATATAGAGAACTGGTTCGATAAGGTACATTTATATAAAATGTGCATTTGCTTCAGTTGATTAAATAACTCAATATAGATTATATCCTTTCATACCACCTCAATTTTCATTTGTAACTGAGATCTCCTAAACGAGTAAGGAATATAATTTAAGTAGAAGAAAAAAATGTTCAATAGCAATTTCGCAGATATAAAGATGATCATTTATACTTCCACTGATATTTCTTCCATCCAGATAAGTAGGCTCAACTAATCCCTTTGTCTTTTTAAAATATCTTTAGGGATCCCTGGGTGGCGCAGCGGTTTGGTGCCTGCCTTTGGCCCAGGGCGCGATCCTGGAGACCCTGGGATCGAATCCCACATCGGGCTCCCGGTGCATGGAGCCTGCTTCTCCCTCTGCCTGTGTCTCTGGCCTCTCTCTCTCAATCTCTGTAACTATCATAAATGAATAAAAATTTGAAAAAAAAATATATCTTTAAAAAGGCATTTTGAGATACACAGGGAAGTTCTTTCAAATAGAATTATCATCTATAATTTAATTGTAAGTTTACTTTTGAAAATGATAAGCAGTTTTATTTTTTCCCAGATCTTTTTTTTTTAATTTTAGAGAAAGAAAGTGCACAAATGGGGGGAGGGGCAGGGAGAGGGACAAGAGGACTCCCTGTTGAACTCCAAGCCCAACCTGAGGCTTGACCCCATGACCTGAGATAGAACCTAAGCTGAAATCATAAGTCCACTGTTCTACCAAGTGAGCCACCCAGCCACCCTAAAAGGAGGTTTTCTTATCTAATTTGTCATTTTCATTTAACTTTTTGAAATATGCAGATTATGATAGCTTTCTTAAAATACACTGATGTATGAATGATATTAAGAAGTTCTAATTCTTACATTTTTTGAGAAAAATGAGTAAGAATTATTTTTGTTAAAATGTTTTCTTACAAACAGATGAAAATAGCGGAAAAAGAGAGAGAGAGAGGCAAACCATAAAACAGTCTCTTTATAGAGAACAAACTGAGGGTTGTTGGAGCAGAGGTGGGTGGGAGATGGGTTAGTAGGTAATGGGTACTGAGAAGGCCACTTGTTGTGATGATCACTGGGTATTATATGTAAGTGATGAATCACTAAATTCTACTCCTGAAACTAATATTACACTACCTGTAAACTTACTGGAATTTAAATAAAAACTTGAAGCAAAAAGTTAATCAATTAATTAAATTAAGTTATTTAAAATTTTTTTTGTTAAAGATTTCTTTATTTATTTATTCATGGGAGACAGAGAGAGAGAGGCAGAGACACAGGCAGAGGGAGGAGAAACAGGCTCCATGCCAGGAGCCTGATGCAGGACTCGATCCCAGGACCCTGACACAGGACTCGATCCCAGGACCGGAATCACACCCTGAGCCAAAGGCAGATGCTCAACTGCTGAGCCACCCAGGCATCCCAATTAATTTAAATTAAATACTTTATTTAAAATTATTTTCTGCAGGAAAGAAAAAGCTTCAGAAATATTACAGGAAATGTTCAACTTTTTTAATGAACATATGCAGATAACTAAATGGCATCAGGTATTAAAGTGATTTTTTAAAAGACTGTCAAATATTAAAGGATTTAGCACACTAAAAATAGAATCAATGTGATAAACAATACGATACACTTAACCTGCCGTGTCTCACATTACATAGTGAAAACTCTTGATTACAAGCTTATTTTAACAGATTGTGACACCTTCCACTGGAATGTGTATGTAGCGTATGTAAAGACAAAAGAAGCAGGAGTTCAAAAAAGAAGTTTCATGCATTTTGAGTGTATTCATACACATTACATTTACTACATCAGAGGATTTTGTTTTCTGCTTCATGAAGAGAGAATTACACAAGCAGTTTCCAGTAGTTCATAGGGATACCAAAAAGATAAAATAATTAATGCATGTCAAAGTGCATTGTAAGTTGATAATTGATGGAAATATAAGATGGTGCTCTTTCTAATATACTATATTCATCATCATCATCATCATCATCATCATCATCATCATACACAAGTAGATTCCAGTGTAAATCTAAACATAAAACTGATTTCTAATGCTTTCTTAGGGTGAAGTTTTCAGAATTTATTCCCAGTTGATGTTGGAGTATCTTAGCACCAGGAACCCACTAAGAATGGAAAGGTACAGTGTCCAAACTTGTTGATAATTCTCAGTTTTCTATGACATACGAAAAGGCAGAATTTTATTCTGTTTTCCATTATGTTTTTAGCCCTTTGGGTTTAAAGTTATCATAAGTCTCTCCTGCTTTTACAAACCAGCTGGACACAATGATTAGAATGACTTTTAAACCAACTCTAGCCTGAGGGAAAATTTTAAACTGCTACTGTAGAACACAATACTTGATACCAAGCAGGAAACAACACTATTCCTATGGTGAAGAACTACAAAGCATGTTAAAACACCATAGAAAAATGCAATTTTAAAATATAAATGTGGAAAATTGGGTCCTTTGAATATTATTGTAAATAGACTACTATATAGCAATAACCATTTCTGCTAGAAGTAAAATAAATGCTAAGTAATATTTCATTACTTCATTCATTCACTCATTCTTTCAAAGAAATTTATTGATCACTTATATTAGCTTTATGGACTGCTATTCAAATACTGTATAGACCTTTTCCTCTTGTTCAATGAAGAAAACCAAAAATCATACTAACAATGAAGAAAACCAAAAATCATAATAACATGAGGCAAGGGATCTGATGGAAATATGTTCAATATATATAGAAACAAAGAGGAGAAACTCCAACATCAAGGCCCAAAAGGCTAATAAACAAGGAGGTTATTAAATTCAGTATAAAAGCATTGTGACACATATGAAAAACAAAAACAAAAACAGAGCCCCAAAATACCTGAAGCACACATTGAAAGAATTGAAAGGATAAAGTTTCACGATAACAATTGCAAACTTCAATACATAACTTTTAGTAATGGGTACAACATCTATAGATAGAAGACTAATAAGGAAATTAAGGGCTTGGACAATATTAAAGATGAACTACATCTAACAAATATATATATTTCCAGTCAGAAATATCAGGATATTCATTATTTTTAAATACACATGGAATGTTCTCCAGGAGAGACCATGTTAAGCCACAATACAAATCTCAATAAATTTTAAAATATTTAAATTATACAAAGTGTTTTCCAAGACCACAAGAGAAGAAATCAAGAAATCAATAAACAGATATGTGGAAATTAAACAACAAATTACTAAACAATGAATGAAGCAAAGAAGAAATAAGAAGATCCAGAAAGACAAATGAAAATGAAAACACGGCATACCAAAACTCAAGGGATGCAATGAAGACATTATTTACTGAGAAATTTAGATCTGTCAATGTCTACATTAAGAAAAAAACATTGGGACACTTGGGTGGCTCAGTGGTTGAGCGTCTACCTTTGGTTCAGCTCTTGATCCCAGGGTCCTGGGATCGAGTCCCACATCGGGCTCCCTGCAAGGAGCCTGCTTTTCCCTCTGCCTATGTCTCTGTCTCTCTGTGTCTCTCATGAATAAATAAATAAAATCTTTACAAAAAAAAAAAAACAAAAAAAAAAAAAAGAAAGAAAAACATCAAATCAATAATCTAATGTTATGCCTTGTGGAACTAGAAAAAGAATAATCAACAAAATCCGAAGCCAGAAGATAAAAGAATAATAATAAAGATTGTAGAGAAGTGAAATACAAAATAGAAAAAAAAGATGAATCAATAAAACCAAAACCTGATTCTTCAAAAAGATCAAAAGAATTGACAAACCTTCAGCTAATCTGACAGAGGAAAAAAGAAAGAAGATGGAAATGACTAAAACCAGAAATGAAAGTGGGGTTATTACTATTAAACTATTACTATTAACTAACTAAACTATTACTATTATTACTATTAAAAATTATAAAGTGTTTAGAATTAAATAATTCTAAAAACAGTTGTATATTGACAAATAACCTAGATTAATTAGATAAATTTCCAGAAAGACAAACTTAACAATAAATAGAAACTCTCAGCATCCTATAACAAATGAGCAGTTGAATAAGTAACCAAATATATCAAATCCAAGTCCAGGAATGGATAGCTTCATTGGCAAATGCTTCCACAAATTTAAAGATGAATTAACAACATCCTCTTCAAACTCTTCAAAAAAAGGCGGGAACTCTTCCTAACTCATTCTATAAGGTCTGCATTATTCTAATATCAAGCTATAAAGAAACTGCAAGAAAAGAACATTACAGACTAATAACCTTTATGAATATAAGATGCAAAAATTCTCAACAGAATTTGGCAAAATAAATTCAATAGCATACTAAGAGGATTATACATCATGACCAAGTGCAATTTATCCCAGGGATGCAAGGGTAGTTCTACATGAAAATATGACCAATATAATCTTTATTAATAAGTGACATAATTCTATTTATACAATACCTAAAGAATTCACAAAAAAGATTCTAGAGCTAATAAAACAAAGTAATCAAAGTTGCCAAGTACAATAGCAACAGAAAAATCAATTGTGTTTGGAATCACAATAAATATATTTGAAAAAGATATTCAGTAAACAATTCCATTTACAATTGCATCCAAAGGGACAAAATAGTGTTAAAAGTAACAAAGGATGGATAAATCTTGTATAAGGAAAACTGGAAACAAAACAAAACAAAACACTGCTGAAAGAAATTTAAGAGGGAGGTGACATCAGCAAGCTAGTGGAATAGGAGGCTTTAGTTGGTTAAGCCATGCATTTGTGGTACTTTGTTACAAAAACCCTGGCAAACTAATACAACTGTAAACTAATATAACTGACATATATAGTACATTCCACCCAACTGTAACAGAATACACAGTCTTCTCAAGTACCCAAGAAACATTCTCCAGATTAGACTGTTAGGCCACAAACAATTCTCAAATAGGTCTTAAAAGCTAGAAGCTAGTGTACCCGGGTGGCTCAGTGGTTGAGTGTCTGCCTTTGGCTCAGGTTCTGATCCTGGAGTCCTGGGATCAAGTCCCTCATCAGGCTCCCCACAGGGAGCCTGATTCTCCTTCTGCCTATGTCTCTGCCTCTCTCTCTGTGTCTCTCATGAATAAATAAATAAACCTTAAAAAAAAAAAGCTAGAAGCTAGAAATCAGTAAGGTGAGGAAAATCATAAATATGTGGAAGTTAAGAAACAGAGTTAACAATAAAGTGAAAAGGCAAAAAAAAAAAACAAAAACAAAAACCCACAATTAGATACTGCAGAAAAAACATTTGACAAAATCCAACATACTTTCCTTGCACAAAAAATTCAGAGAACTAAGAAGAGAATCCCTCAACATGATTAAATGTATTTATTAAAAATCCACCATAACATTGTGAATCGTGAACTGAACAACATTGTAAATGTGTAAATTATACTGAATATTCACTTTAAAATGGTTGCCTTTATGTGCATTTTATCTCAATTCTTAAAAAAGGACAAGATAAAAATTTACATTTTTTATCTTTATCCTGAAATTTGTGGAGTTCCTGGCTTCTAGAAGTATGGTATTAACCAAAACATTCAAATATAGGAGTCATGGCTTATGATGAAATGCAGGAAACTCTGCTCCTCTTCATCCGTATCATTATTGAGAATCTGCATGTTTCCTGACAGCTTTTATTTGATCTTTTCATTTTCATAAATACAGAGTAAGAGTTCGTAGAGCATTCATTCCCTTATATCATACATATTTTATTGTCTATTTAATTTTTCATTTGTCATGTTTGTCATATATATATATGACATTTATATATATATATATAAACATCACATTTCTTCTTCTACGGTATATATAGATTGCATAACTTTATGTCTTTGATAATCAGATGCTGAACATATTGGGCAAGAAATATTAGGTCTTAATATAGCATATTAAATTCACAGATTTAGGGATTTACTAGAGAAAATAATGTTTATAACCAGTGACAAATGATGAGATGCAATAAACTTCTGAGAAAAAAGTCTATGCAAATGGTTATTCTACAAGGACGATCATCCTCCTAACTTTCTTGTTTGTTTTTTTTTCCAGTGATTCTGGTTCTGTTATATTATGTAATTATCTTCGTGGATGATAGCAAATTAGGAGGAAAATGGGAAGGCATTTTAATGATACATCTTCAATGATACTAAGATTGTAAAAGCATCCTCCCCATACTCAGATTTTATAGGAGATACAGATTTCTTCCATCATGACGGTAGATAACGAATTATCAGTAATTTTTTTTTTAAATGCTGTGATCTAAATTGGCCAATGTTTTCTGTATGTTGTCTTAGATGCCACATTGGAAATTAGAATTCTAGGTAATTAACATAGAAATTTATCTCCACTATATATTAAAATATAAATGATATACATACTATATCTATATCTATAACCGTATCTATATCTACATACACACCTATGTATGTATATGCTGGAAACAGCGTGTACACATATATATGTATGGTATGTGGTATATATATGTATATGAGATGTATATATTATATATACATATGTAATATATGTGTGTATATATACTAGATACACACTATCTGAGAGATCGATGAGGTAACAAATAATAATGTAGATGTGCCAGAGAAAATAATCCAGGGGATTTTTCTTATTTTGTATAAATCTATACATAGTGTACATCTTGAAAAAATGTAGGAAAATATGCTTTGATTTTAAGTAATCTCCACATCCAACATGGGGCTCAAATTCGTGACCCTGAGATCAAGAGTCAGATGCTCTACTGGCTGAGCCAGCCGGCATCCAAAGATAGTTCTTTACCCATGAGAAAATTTGGCAAATTTTGTACAAAGTACTCTTTAAATATTTATGAGAACTACTTTAGCAATATATTTGATAAACAAATTACTTAGGAAGGGGTACATGGGTGACTCAGTTGCTTGAGCATCTAACTCAACTTCAGTTCAGGTCATGGACTCAGAGCCCTGAGATTAAGCCCCACATTGGGCTCTCCCGCACAGTGGGGAGTCCGGTTGAGATCGTCTCTCTCCCTCTGTCTCTTTGCCTCTCCCTCCTCTAAAATAAACAAATCTTTAAAAAAATTACCTAGGGAATAATAATAAACATTGAAATGTATATTATAGCTTGTCTAATAAAAGAGGGAAATATAAAAATATAAAGCATATCAATACTCCATAAGTTGCATTTTTCTCCTTATTTAAAGTTTCAGCTGGTATCTTAGGAATAAATGTATGAGACATTAAACAATTATTAAATTAAAATGTTCATTCTTGCACACTTAATTATTTTAGTAAACAAAAGCAGCATTGCATGAATCACAACTTTTGCAAATATATTACAAATGTCCCAAAGTAATTGATCGGTTTCATATGAGTAGATGTTTCACCCAACTAAGTGAGGAGTTTTTCATGCTATCTGAATTTTTCTTGTGGGGTTTAAAAGAAAATGGCATTGAACAAACTGCATTCTTCCAGTCTCAACATCATTAGAATAATGTATTTAAGAGTAATAAATCACATAATACCTGAACAAACAATAGGGGGAAGCATACATACAGACAGCACACACCTATCCATGGCTAGCACTGTCACAATAGTCACACTGCATATGTTTTCCTTCTTGCTATTCAAGATTGACCCATTCACCTTGCTCCTAACTTCTACTCCTAATTTCTACTGTGTCCCATACTTTATCATTTTCTGCTTCCAATATTTAATTTCTCTATCTTCAGTGACTACTCACAGAAGGCCTGTAACATGTTTCAAAACTTTATAAAACTAATGACCCAATGAGCAAACACAAAACAAAACAATAAACAAACAACTTTTTTTTTTTTTTTTTAAGAAGACTTCTTTGGGGCACCTGGGTGGCTCAGTCCGTCAAGTGTCTGCCTTCAGCTCAGGTCATAATCCTGGAGTTGAGATAGAGCCTCACATTGGGCTCTGCTCAGTGGGGAGTCTGCTTCTCCCTCTGCCCCTCACCTTGCTTCTGCTCTCACTCTCTCATGCTTTCTGTCAGATAAATAAAATATAAAAAAATAAAAAATAAATAAATAAATAATAAATAAATAAATAAATAAATAAAATATTTCTTGAAACAATTATTTATTTATTTATTTATTTATTTATTGGGGGGATGTGAATTGGGGAAAGGGCAGAAGGAGAGGGAGAGAAATCTCAGGCAGACTCCCTGCTGAGTGGGGTGCCCCACACAGGGCTTGATCTCAGGACCTTAAGATCATGACCTAAGCCACAAATCAAGAGTCTGAAGCCTAACCAACTGACACCCAGGGCCCCCCCCAAGACAAGCAACTTTTGACACTTCATCTCCCTTTAAGGTCCACAGACATTATCTCTATTTCTTCTCCTGTCATTCAATCCTCAACCCATCAGAACAAAAGGACATATTCTTTTTATATGGAATTATAATCTCTTTTGAAGGTTAGAACTGAGATGTGGGACTGAACACACACACCAAATGGAAAGTTTCTGGAGCAAATCTATGTTAGCTATAATCCATCTATTACCCACCCACATACTTATAGTGACAGAAAGACATGCACTTTTTCCTGGGTTGGCAGAGGTGGTAGAAAAAGAATGGTGTCTTTTCTAAAAATTAAAATAAAGGCCAAAAGATGTATACTATTGGTGAAAATGCTAATGCTCAATATTTTTCAAATTGTCTATGTAGAAGAAAATATTTTTTTCGATGTACCACAACCATTACTTTTTAAAAATATAATAAAAGGCAATATAGAAAAATAACAGTCATATAGAATAAAAACTCTTAATATAGTCAACAGACACAAAATTATCATGTTAAAATGTTAGAAAACATAAATTCTGAGGCTCAATTTTGGTACTTATATCAGTGTATGACAGTTCTCCTATCAGCTTAGGCCAAAAACCACAGCTCTCCAATGGCACTGTTCAGAACTTTTTTTTTTTTTTCTCATATGTGACTACCCATTGTAATGCAAAGGGATTACAGAATAAATATGAGGTCTAAATTCCATGAGTTGAAGACATCAACATCTCACTTTCTTAATGGATATAACAACCAGATAGAATACCAAAAATAAATGGGAGGCTCAAACAAAACTATAAGCCAACTAAATCTAACTGATGTCTATATAATGCTCTACCTCAAAACACAAGAATACACATTCACGTGCACTAAAGTCCACATGAGATAGTCTTCAGAAGAAATCATACCGTATAACCCATAAAATAAGTCTCGATAAATTTAAAAGAATTGAAAGCATATATATTTATTCATAACTGAATAAAATTTAAAACAATTGAACGATAATCAGGAAATTAATGATATATGATTTTTAAAAAGATTTTATTTATTTATTCATGAGAGACAAAGAGAAAGAGGCAGAGACATAGGCAGAGGGAGAAGCAGGCTCCATGCAGGAAGCCTGATGTGGGACTCGATTCCCGGACCCTGGGATCACGCCCTGAGACAAAGGCAGATGCTCAATCACTGAGCCCCCCAAGCATCCATAATATGTGATTTTTAAACATGTTTCTAAATTATCGATGAATTACAGATGAAATATAAAAGTAAATTAGAACATACTTTGAGATGAATGAAAATGAAGACAACATATCAAAATTTGAGAGTCACTCAAGCATTGTTCAGATATAATAGCTGTACAATATGGAAAAAGAACAAAGTTGTAGGACATCTCAATTTCAAAGCTTCCTCATCAATGCTTACTCATCTCTTATTTTTTTTATAACAATCCTAATAGGCATGAGGTACTATGTCATTGTGATTCTCAATTGCATTTCACTGATGATTAGTGATGTTATCTTTTTTTTTTTTTTTTTTTTTTAGACAGAGAAAGGAGAGAGAGAGAGAAGGAGCAGAGGGTAAGGGAGAGAGAGAATCTTAAGTAGGCTCCACACTCAGCAAGAAGCCTGATGTGGGTATTGATCTCACCACCCTGAGATCATGACCTGAGTCGAAATCATGAGTCAGATGCTTAACTGAATGAACCACCCAGGTTCCCCAATGTTGAGTATCTTTTTATATATGTATTGGCCCTTTGTATGCTTTCTTTGGAAAATTATTCATTCCTTTGCCCATTTTTGATGGAGTTATTTTGTCATTGGGTTATATGAGCTCCTTATATATTTTCAGTATTAAACCCTGATTTCAGATATGAGTTTTACCAATATTTTCTTTCCCATTTCTGTAGGTTGTGCTTTCATTTTGTTGATTGTTGCCTTCATTGTACGGGTTTCTCTTTGAGTGTTGCCCCCCTTTTTTTTGTTTTTTTTTTTATCACCTGTGCTTTGGGTTACATGACCTAACAATTTAGGTATGTTCCCAAGAGAACTGAAAATTTATGTCTATGTGAACACTTGAACATGATTATTCATAATAAACAAAAAGTAGAAATAACCCAAAAATCTGTCAATAGAGGGATGTGTAAAAAAGGGGGATTTTAGGGATCCCTGGGTGGCACAGTGGTTTGGCGCCTGCCTTTAGCCCAGGGCGCAATCCTGGAGATCTGGGATCGAATCCCACGGGCTCCCGGTGCATGGAGCCTGCTTCTCCCTCTGCCTCTCTCTCTCTCTCTCTCTCTCTCTCTGTGTGTGACTATCATAAATAAATAAAAATTTAAAAAAGAAAAAAAAAAGGGGGGATTTTTCCATTCAATGGAATATTATTCAGCCATAAAAAGGGAAGTATTGTTACATGATACTCCTTGGATGATATTTGTAAGTATTTTCCTATGAAATAGAAGCCAGCACAGAATATCACATATTGAATAATCAAACCAGAGTAATCAAATACATAGAAAAAGTGCATTAGAATTTACCTCCAGGCATTGGGAGGAGGGAAAAACTGAAAAGTGACTGATAATGAATATGGGCTTTTTGAGAGGGATAATGAAAATATTTTCCAGTTAGATAATGGTGATAATTGCATATCTTTGTGAATGTACTAATAAGTACCGAAGTGTACATTTTTAAAGGTTCAGTTTTGTTATCTGACTTATATTACAATTTAATAAAACGAGTAAAGAAAGTGAAAAAGAAAATAAGAATCATATAGATTTAAACTAAAACTAGAGCAAAAACAGCAATTTTAACTACAACAATGAAAACAAAGAAAAAATTTGAGACAGAATAACTAGCTGACATATATAAACCTTGTTTATATCACCATCAAAACAAATGAACACTAAAAGGCATTTTGGGGCAATTACAGAAATTTTAATATTGCTACTAATTAGTTGATGCAGAATAATTATTGTAAATTTATTTCACTATGATAATGATATTGTAGTTATGTAAGAAAATGTCCTTATTTTCCGAATTTTATATTGAAATATTTAGTGATGAAATGTCATGATATCTTGAATTTGTTTTAAAATACTTCAATGAAAAGAAAAAAAAAGGAATAAGCATTCAAAAATATAAGTAATTCTTAAGCGTAGATGATGTACATATGATGGTTCATTTTAGCATTGTCTCCTCTTTTATGTTTGAGGATATTCATTATAAATTTTTTTTTCATTTATGAAATTTTAGAAAGTGAAAGAATGCTAAACTCTTGGGGTTTATTATATAAAAATTTCCATAAACGACAGTATGTTTGCGGTTTTAAGATTCTATAGTATCTATGATATATGTAAATAATTATTACAAAAAAATAAAAACAAAGTATAATAAATAGCCTTGATCTTAACCTTGCTCATTCATAAAGCACAAATAAACACTGTCCCTTGGAAGCGACACAACACTTAAAATAGAGATCCAGTCTTAGTTCACTGATTTTAATAGCTCATTCTTTATATTCAGCATTATCATGCTTTGTTTTATAATGGCTTATATATCAGTCTTAGGATTTTAGTATTATTTGATTAGAACTTCACTTCTAAATGCATGTCATTTTTAGACTTATCACTTCAATTCTGTGCCTCAGTTTTCATTTGTACATTTGTTCCTGACAGAAATATTCTGAAGTTACAAACACTCTTTAAGGACAAATGACAGTTATTATTGCCTTATTGATATCATGTCCCACATTTAGTATGTCTGAAAAGTATACCAAATTTCTGAAATTAGATTGAAAGAAGTTTATAAAGGTAAGTTAAACTTTCCTTTCATGTTGGGAAATGCTTTTTATTAAAACACACTAGTCTTTTCTTTATTTATTTGTTTTTTAGGTGTCAAAGTTCTGATTGCTTGGAAAATGTCTTTATCATAAAAATAGATGCTCAGATACTAGCATGAAATTGTATGCAAGATATTCCCTTCAGTCCTGTCAAGCAATCAAAAGAAATGATTACTTCTCTCAAGTGTTGCAAAAGGCCTTTAACCCCTTTCTTTTTGTAACATTCACTTGAACTACAGTTTATTCTTTTATCTGTTATTAGTTTTTCTTCAAATGACATCAAATAAACCTTTTCCACATCACCATAATACCTCAATTCATTCTTCCAACAGAACTGAGAAAGTCTGTAAACTTTGCCTCTTCTCTAGCTTTTCTGTCAAAGTAAAACATTTGCTCCATGGTGTTAAAGATAGTCCCATAAGTCTTAACAGTTTATGTGCATAAAATCTTGTAAGACTCTAATATGACATCAAAAAAGAGAGGTGAAGCGTTAACCCAAGCATACATGTGTATATTTATATAATATAAATATATAAAATATATAAATATATAATATATTATATAGTATATATAAAATATATAAATACATAAAATCACTGAGAGTTGTTTAAAAAGTATGTTTAAAACTCAGTATGATAAAATATGTTAGGCACTGGCACATATATTAAATTTTTTATCAAGTTAGTATTTCATTTCAATATAATGTCATCAATAACACTGAGAAAATGACCCAATGGTGAGATTTTTATCATTATCATTATGAGAAAATTGGAAGCAATGCAATCAGAAATCCCTGTTATAATCAAATAGAGTTAAATGCCCAACTTATGAAAAGTTATTTTTTCATTTTTTAAAATTTAAATTCAATTAATTAACATATAGTATGTTATTGGTTTCAGAGGTAGTGGTCAATGATCTATCAGTCTTATCTAATACCCAGTGCTCATTACACCATGTGCCCTCCTTAATGTCCATTACCCAGTTTCCGAATCCCCCAACCCCTTTCTTCCAGCAACCCATACTTTATTTCCTATAATTAAGTCTCTTATGGTTTGTCTCTCTCTCTCTAATTTTGCCTTGTTTTATTCTTTCCTCTCTTCCTCATGATCCCCTGGTATGTTTCTTAAATTCCACAAATGAGTTAGATCATATAATTTTCTCCGATTCACTTATTTGCTTAGCATAATATCCTTCTAGTTCCATCCATGTCATTGCAAATGACAAGGTTTCTTTCTTTTTTCTTTCTTTCTTTCTTTCTTTCTTTCTTTCTTTCTTTCTTTCTTTCTTTCTTTCTTTCTTCCTTCCTTCCTTCCTTTCTTTCTTTCTTTCTTTCTTTCTTTCTTTCTTTCTTTCTTTCTTTCTTTCTTTCTTTCTTTTCTTTCTTCTTTCTTTCTTTCTTTCTTTCTTTCTTTCTTTCTTTTTCTTTCTTCTTTCTTTCTTTTTTTCTTTCTTTTCTTTTTTTTTTTTTTGGTGGCTAAGTGTTATTCTACTGTTTATATGTATATACATATCACATCTTTTTTATCCATTCATCTGTTCATGGACATCTGGGTTCTTTCCATAGTTTAGCTATTGTGGACATCGCTGCTATAAACATCAGGGTGTAAATGCCCTTTTGGATCACTACATTTGTATCTTTGGGGAAAATACCCAATAGTGCAATTACTGGGTCATAGGGTAGCTATATTTTCAACCTTTTGAAGACCTCCACACTATTTCCCAGAGTGGCTGCACCAGTTGCATTCCCACAGCAGTGTAGGAGGGTTCCCCTTTCTCCACATCCTCCCCAACATCTGTCATTTCCTGAGATGTTAATTTTAGCCATTCTGACTGGTGTGTATTGGGATCTGACAGTGGTTTTGATCTGTATTTCCCTAATGCTAAGCAATGTTGAACATTTTTTCATGTGTCTGTTGGCCATTTGTAGATCTTTGGATAAATGTCTGTTCATGTCTTTTGTCCATTTCTTCATTGGATTATTTGTTCTTTGGGGGTTGAGTTTGCTAAGTTCTTTATAAATTTGGATACTGATCTTTTATTGAATATGTCATTTGCAAATATCTTCCCCCATTGTATCACTTGTCTTTTGGTTTTGTCAACTGTTCCTTTGCTGTGCAAAAACTTTTTATCTTAGTGAAGTTCCAATAGTTCATTTTTGCCTTTGTTTCCTTTGCCTTTAGAGATGTGTCTGATAACAAGTTGCCACAGCCGAGGTCACACAATTTGCTGCTTGTGTTCCCCTCTAGGATTTTGATGGATTCCTGTCTCACATTTTGGTCTTTCATCCATTTTGAGTCCATTTTTGTGTATGGAGGAAATGGCCTAGTTTCATTCTTCTGTATTTGGCTGTCCAATTTTCCAACACCATTTGTTGTAGAGACTGTCTCTTTTCCATTGGTTATTCTTTCCTGATTAGTCAAAGATTAGTTGACTGTAGAGTTGAGGGTTCATTTCTGGGTTCTGTATTCTGTTCCATTGATCTATGTATCAGCTTTTGTGCCAGTACCATACTGTCTTGATGATTATAGCTTTGTAATAGAGCTTGAAGTCCAGGATTGTGATGCCACCAGTTTTGGTTTTCTCTTTCAACATTCCTCTGGCTACTTGGGATCTTTTCTGATTCCATACAAATTTTAGGATTATTTGTTCCAATTCTGTGAAGTTGATGGTATTTTGATAGAGACTGCTTAGAATGTATAGATTGTTCTGGGTAGCATAGGCATTTTAACATTATTTGTTCTTTCAATCCATGAGCATGGAACATTTTTCCATTGCTTTGTGTCTTCCTAAATTTCTTTCATGAGTGTTCTATGGTTTTCTGAGTACAGATCCTTTGCCTTACTGGTTAAATATATTCCTAGGTATCTAATAGTTTGAGGTACAATTGTAAATGTGATGAACTCCTTAATTTCTCTTTCTTCTGTCTCATTGTTATGCATAGAAATGCAACTGATTTCTGTGCATTGATTTTATATCCTGCCACATTGCTGAATTCCTGTATGAGTTCTAGCAGTATTTTTGGTGAAGCCTTTCAGATTTTCTACATAGAGTATTATGTAATCTGTGAAGAGTGAAAGTTTGACTTTTGTTTTTTTTTTAGATGCCTTTTATTTCTTCTGTCTGATTGTTGAGGCTAAGACTTCTAGTACTATACTAAACAATAGTGGTGATAGGGGCTATCCCAGCTGTGTTCCTGACCTTAGGGGAAAAGCTCTCAGTTTTTCCTCATTGAGGATGATATTCACTGTGGGCTTTTTATATATGGCTTTTATGATTTTTTAAAAGATTTTATTTATTTATTCATGAGACACACACACACACAGAGAAAGAGAGAGAGAGAGAGAGAGAGAGAGAGAGAGAGGCAGAGAGAGAGGCAGAAGGAAAAGCAGGTTCCACACAGGGAGCCCAGTGTGGGACTTGATCCCTAGACTCCGGGATCATGCCCTGAGCTGAAGGCAGATGCTCAACCACGAGCTACCCAGGTGCCCCTGACTTTTATGATATTGAGATATGTTCTCTCTATCTCTACCCTGTGATGAGTTTTAATCAAGAAAGAATGCTATACTTTGTCAAATACTTTTTCTGCATCTATGGGAAGGATAATATGGTTCTTGTCTTTTCTTAATGTGATGTATCACATGAATTGATTTGCAAATGTTGAACCACCCTTGCAGCCCAGAATAAATCCCACTTTGTTGTGAATAATCTTCTTAATGTACTGTTGGGTCCTATTGGCTAGTATTTTGGTGAGAACTTTGGCATCCATGTTCATCCTGGTATATTGGTGTATAATTCTCCTTTTTAAGTGGGAACTTTGTCTGGTTTGGGGATCAAGGTAATGCTGGCCTCTTAAGAGTTGGGAAGTTTTCCTTCCATTTCTATTTTTTGAAACAGCTTCAGAAGAATAGGTATTAATTCTTCCTTAAATGTTTGGTAAAATTCCTTTGGGAAGTCATCCAACCCTGGACTCTTGTTTATTGGGAGATTTTTGATTACTGATTCAATTTCTTTGCTAGTTATGGGTCTGTTCAGGTTTTCTATTCCTGTTTCAGTTTGGTGGTTTATACCTCTCTAGAAATGCATCCATTTCTTCCAGATATCCTAATTTGTTGGCATGGAGTTGTTCATATTTTGTTCTTACAAATTGGTTGCATTTCTCCCGTTTGGTGTGATCTCTCCTCTTTCATTCATGATTTTATTTATTTGGGTCCTTTCTCTTTTCTTTTTGATAAGTCAGGCCAGGGGTTTAACAATCTTATTAATTCTTTCAAAGACTCAGCTTTTAGTTTTGCTTATCTATTTTAATCTTCTTTTGGCTTCTATTTCACTGATTTCTGCTCTAATCCTTACTAATTCCCTTTTCCTCCTGGGTTTAGACTTTATTTGATGCTCTTTTTCCAGCTCTTTTAGGTGTAAAATTAGGTTGTATTTGAGACCATTCTTGTTTCTTGAGAAAGGCTCATATTGCTATATACTTCCCTCTTAGGTCTTCCTTTGCTGCATCCCAAAGGTTTTGAACGGTTGTGTTTTCACTTTCATTTGTTTCCATGATTTTTAATTTCATGTTTGGCCCATTCATTCTTTAGTAGGATGCTCTTTAGCCTCCATGTATTTGAATTCTTTCCAAATTTCCTCTTTTGATTGAGTTCCACTTTCAAAGCTCTGTGGTCTGAAAATATGCCGGGAATAATCCCAGTATTTTACCACTGGTTGAGACCTGTTTTGTGACCCAGGAAGTGATCTATTCTGGAGAATGTTCCATGTGCACTCGAGAAGAATGTGTATTCTATTGCTCTAGGATGGAATGTTCTGAATTTATCTGTAAAGTTCATCTGGTCCAGTGTGTCATTCAAAGTCCTTGTTTCCTTGTTGATTTTCTGCTTAAGTGATCTGTCCATTGCAGTGAGGGGGGTGCTAACGTCCCCTACTATTATTGTATTATCATCAATGAGTTTCGTTAATTTTGTTATTAATTGGTTTATATAATGGGCTGCTCTCATGTTAGGGGTTTAAATATTTATAACTATTAGATCTTTTTGTTGTATAGGTCTTTTAATTATGATACAGCATCCTTCCTCATCTCTTATTACAGCCTTTGGTTTAAAATCTAGTTTGTCTGATATAAAGTTCACCATCCCAGCTTTCTTTTGATATCCATTAACATAAATGGTTTTCCACCTCCTCACTTTCAACCTGGAGGTATCTTTGGGGCTAAAATGAGTCCCCTGCAGATAGTATATCAATGGGTTTTGCTTTTTTATCCAATCTGATATCCTGTGTTTTTTAATTTGGGCATTTAGCCCATTTACATTCAGAGTAAACTCTGAAAGATATGAATTTACTGTCACTATATTATCTGTAAAGTCACTGCTTCTGTACATAGTATCTGTTCCTTTCTGTTCTGTTATTTTTGGTCTCTCTCTTTGCTTAAAGGACCCGTTTTAATATTTCCTATAGGGCTGGTTTGGTGATCACAAATTCTTTTAGTTTCTAATTGTCCTGGAAGCTTTTTATCTCTCCTCCTACTTTGAATGAAATCCTAGCTGGAAAAAGTATTCTTGGCTGCATATTTTTCTCATTTAGTACCCTGAATACATCACGTCACTTCCCCTCGGCCTGCGAGGTCTTTGTGGATAGGTCTGCTGCCAGTCTAATGTTTCTACTCTTATAGGTTACGAAAAGTTATTTTCTAAAATTTATGATTTTTTTAATTAAGGAAAATACCATGAGATAATTTTTTGAGAAATAATGATGTACATAATGATTGAGAAAAGCTGCCTGAATTAGAGAAAGAAAAGTAAACTTATAACATTGAATCAAGATAATCTAAATCTGAATTTGATATGTAGTTAGGCAATATTAAGAGTAATAACATCAAAAAGATCCTGCATAACAAAAGACCCATTATAAAAAAAGACACTGTAGCTGCTTAAAATGTAAAATATTTCTGACATTAAATCCATATTCATGCAAGTGAGTATGGAGTTTTCTCTATGACAGAGACTGTAGCAGTTTAAAGATGGCAACATTTTGACACTCCTCCCATCAAGTGATGTGTTGCTTTCTCCTCCTCTGTTTCACTCTGAGTAAGCTTGAAAACTGCTTTAACCAATAGAATATGTCTGAATAGACACTGTGCCAGTTTCCTTGCCCAGGCCTTAAGAGTCTAAGAGGTCACGTTTTCTGCATCTTGAAAGATTTGCTCCTGGAACTTACAGTTCCTATGTGAGAGGTTCTGTTACCTGGTAGAAAGAACATATGGAGAGATACTGACATTACATGGAAAAAAGAATTGGACCTTAGCCTTCCAGCCTCTCTACTATGATGCCAATCATGTAAGTAAATGCATCTTGGATTCTCTAATCAAATCAAACCACCTGCAGAATATGACACACCCAGTCAAAATCATGAGGAACAGTGTCACCAGAGCTGTTCGTATCACTGAACCACAAAATCATGAGACGTAATAAAATAGTTGCTGATTTTATATGCTAAGTTTTGGCGTAGTTTTATTATGTAAGAAAAAAAAGATCGGAACAGAGATTTACTTAACTTCAGATGTATTTGTTTATATTTCAAAGGGTTTAAAACCAATAATCATGAATACATATCAAGTGTGTAAAACTGAACATATAACCGTATTATCCATGTGAAGGTATTTATTTACATACCAAAATGTTAAATATTCTTCCCAATAATCACGATTCCAAGGGATGCCTGGGTGGCTCAGTGGTTAAGTGTCTGCCTTTGGCTCAGAATGTGATCCCGTGGTTCTGGGATCAAGTACAGGGACTAACTCCCAGATTGGGCCCCCTATAGGGAGCCTGCTTCTCCCTTTGCCTGTATCTCTGCCTCTCTCTCTCTCATTTTGTCTCTCATGAATAAATAAATAATTTTTTTAAAAAAAATCACTATTCCAAGGTAATTCTTTCAGATGGGGAAATGTAATAGCTTCCTCTTTCCCTTATGCAAATACAAATTAATTTTGGTGTGTGTGTTCCTAGTCTATAATACAGACTTCCTACATATACGAATGGCCATTTAGTTCTTGTCAATTCATTTAGGGATAAGAACTCATTATGGGCAACTCCAGGTATATTTTTGCTTATAAGTAAATAATAAAAATATTCTGCTGTATTTCACAAGTTCTGCACATGAATTCAAGACATTAAACAATGTGGATATCAAAATCCTAATATGCTTATTATCCAGAAATTAGCTATATAAGGACATATCTTGCTCCAAACATGAGTGGGACCTTTAGGTTGCCTGCAGCAAAGGCTAAAATATTATTACTATGTAAAAAGGAAAAAATCATATTGGGGGAAAATTCATATTTTTGGCCACAATGTATAATAGATATGTATAATTGTTAGACACATGTTTACACTATGTCAAAAACAATGTCAACTCACTAATATTTATGCTTGCAATTATCATAAATTTACTATATATCATTTGTTCAAAATATACACTTTTATATTTTCTATAGTTTTTTGTGTCACAGTTTCATATTTTTATATTTTTTGTAGCTGATTTCTATTTCCCTCCTTTTTTTCATGTCTCCACACTGACCCATGTGTAATATTTCATCATTAAATATGATGTTAACTACAGTTTGTACATTGCCTTTTATTGAATAAGGAAATTCTCTTCTACTTCTAATTTGCTAAGCATTATTATCACATGTAATTAATTTTTTGTCAAATTTTCTCTCTGACCCTTTCAGATGATTTCTAAGGTCTATTAATATGATAAGTTAAAATGATTGATTGATAAATGTAACAGCAACCTTATATTTGTGAAATAAATCCACTTAGTCAAGATGTCAAGATGTCAAGAGCATATTCTCTCTCTCTCTCTCTCTCTCTCTCGATAGTGCTAAGTACAGCTTGTTAAGGTTTTGTTAAAATTTTTGGCATATATATTTTTAAGGGGTATGAATTTTAGTTTTATTTTCTTAAATATCTTCATATAGTTTTGATATCAGGATAACATTGACATCACTACTGAATTAATAAATATCCCTGTGATGATTAATTTTATGTGTCAATTTCATTGGCTTACAGGATGCCCAGATATCTGGTGACACATTGCTCTATCTATAAAAGTTTTCTGCAAAGAATTAGCAGTTGATGATAGACTAAGTAAAATAATTCACCCTCATCAGTGTGGGGAAGCATGATCCAATCCCTTGAAGGTCCAAATGAAACAAAAAAGCAAAGCAAGGAAGGGCAGATTATTTTTTTCTTGTGGATCTAGAACTTTGATCTCCTTGGAGTTGTTCTATCTCATGCTTTTGAATTCCAGGACTTAACCATTGCTCTCCTGGGTCTCACACCTTCCACCTTGGACTGAATTATGTAAAGCTCAGCAGGTTGCCCATTTTTCCCTCTCCCTTTGCAGCTCTCCCTGTTTATTCTCTCTCTCTCTTTCTCTGTCTGAAATAAATAAATAAATAAATAAATAAATAAATAAATAAATATATTTTTTAAAAGAATAGGAAAGTCAATTTAGTATTCCTGAAAATTCCTTCATTCAGCTATGTATCCAAAAACTTATTTTAAAGATTTTGCTTTGCCAAATCTTACCTATATTTAATTACTGATATATATATGCCATATTCTTTTAATTAAGAAAGTTGCTATTTTAAGAAATAAAAAAATACAAAATGTGCTTGACATTGATTGATTAGGGTTTAATTAATAAGTGTGAACAATAATCAATTTAGCAGATATAACAGTACCTGAGTAAAATGTTCCAAGTTTTCTTTATATAATTTCTTTAATGTTTACTTGTTCTATCTGGAAAGTTAATAGATCATTAGTGGTTTATCATAAGCATAACTTAATTCATGTATCTTTAGTTAAAGAAAACATTTAATTCAAGTATCATATGTTAATCATATGCATTAAATAGATATCAGCTTATTTACAAAAGAATTTTTTCAAAATTCTTAATAAAGAAATGGCCTCAAATGTCTTAGAAATTTTTTGAAAAAAAATAATTGCATAACAAAATGCATGTACAATATGCCATGTTTAAAATTCTCAAGTACTAATATGTGTAGTATTTAAAAAAATGCTAGAGGGGTGCCTGGGCGGGTCAGTCATTTAAGCATCCAACTCTTGGTTTCAGCTCAGGTCATGATCTCAGAGTCCTGGGATTGAACCCCAAGTCGGGCTCTACACTCAGTGTGGAGTCTGCTTAAGATGCTCTCTCTCTCTCTCTCCCTCTGCTCCTCCCACTAGAGTTCCTTCTCTCTCTCTCTCTCTCTCTAATAAATAAAACCTTTTAAAAATGCCAAAGGTACACAGGAAGAAAAAATAACATCAGTTTAAAGATATTAGTAAGTAGCACTATGAATTTATGCTTTTGAAGACTAGGGAAATGATTTCAGGTAATCTGTATTATAATTGCAGTCAAAGCTATGTTAACTTTGGTAAACATTGATTACAAATAATAAAAGACTGAATTTCAATATTATCAAAAACTACAATAGCAGGACTCATTCGTAGGATATGAAGGAAACCTTCTATTAGTTCATTGAACAACTTCCTTTTAGAATAATTCATTAGATACAGTCAGTAACTGAACATTTCTAGTTCAAAACTCACATCACCAGTTACCATTTTTGGTATTTGCTCTAACCTATCAGTTGCCATCATAACTGGGTTGTAATTATTAAAAACTGTTACAGCCATGACACCTTCCCCACTTAGTAATCTTTTAATTTTAAAGTAATATCTTCTATTAAAAATATACAGGCATCATTTAGCCTATAATAATATTTAAAAGTAATGAAACATTTAGAATTTATTAATGTGTATTAATAGAGATTATATTATATATTATATATTAATAGAGATGTTTATTTCTAGTTTATTTGAATAATAATATCCTGGAACTCTGGTGGATTTTCTTTATTACTAATATTCTCTTCAATTTGCATTATCCATCTAAATGGGAAAAAAAGACATTTTAACATTTTTAAATCCTATTCACTAAAAATTCGAAAACCACTGAAAGCTTTTTGTACTCTAATATGTATAACATGAAACACCCCAGTTTTCAGGCTCCCTTAAAGTTTATCACTTGTGTATTTATACATGAGTGAATTAATATCAGAATTAAAATCTAATTGTGATGAACTACCACTATTTTCCAACTGTAGAAATATATTTTATAGTGCCTTATTCAGAATAATCTTGTTTAGTTTTCTTCAAGGAAACCTTGAAAATCTATTTCTGATAATATACTTTTTGTTTTTATGTTTATCCCTTCATTTGTGGTCTCAGATGAGATGACTTAAGGGTGGAAGTAGTATTTTCTGGTTTTTAGTTATAAGTGATTTGCCTTGGCATTCTGGACCTTAGATTTTATAGAAAAGATTAGCAATTACAAAAAAAGAGAGAGACAATATTGAAATTATTGACAAAAAGCAAGGCACAGTTGTACAGATTTACATGATGTTCTCTTTTATTTCACATAAACTCCAAATTCATTAATATCTTAAACAATATACACATACCTCCAGGGGACATAACAAATACCATGTTCGATTAAAAGTTAATTTAGACTGAAAAGATATCAAAAATAAAATTCACTGTTTTCCATGCAGAATATTTATAAGCAGAACAGAATTAGATCTAATTCTTTGTTATCCATTATATGTATTTGTTTGTTTGCTTTTACCAATATTTTTTTACATTCAACTAATAGTATGATTATCTTTAGCTTTGTAGTTTTTAACATTAGCATTAGCTTTGTTCATAGTGTTTTGTGTCTGTGTAAATTATCCAAATACAGAAGAAGTCAGTTTAGAATAAAGAAAAGAAAATCAAAGGAAAACAAATATAAAACACAAAAATCAAAACAAAACAAAAACAACTACATAATATTTTTGATTTTTAAATTATTCTTCAGTACTTAGCCCATGGATATGCACATAGCAGGTGTTCAATGTATGATTTGTAAGCAAATAGCAAGGGAGAAGCAAATAAAATTATGATTCAGAGTATTTTATTTTGTATTGATTAAATTCTGTGTTTTTGTGTAGAATGTGTTTGTATGTTTATCTGCGTGTGTGAGGACAGAGATAGAGTAAAATCCAGAATTTAAGATGAATTTAAGATAAATTTAAGATGATTAAATTTAATTTAATTTGTAGTATGAATTAAGACACTTAAAAAAATGAAAAAGTTGAAACATCTCCAAATCTCAAAATAATATTTCTCATTGTTTGTCAAAAGTGGGGAGGAGTGATAATCCATATCAGAGAAGGGACTCAGATATTGAAGAAGATTGAGGAATTTAAGCTTGCAAAACCTGTATGGAGGTGAAGTGTAGAGTTGACAGCACCTGACTTCATGGTTTTGAGGAATTCATGTGTAAAGCAAATCTCTTGATTTAGTGGGCTGCTTCCTCACTTATCATTTAGGATACTCAAAAACAGGACATGACCAAAGGAGGAGGAAGCCTGGTATTTTATAAGATGTGTTATAACATTAAATAGACTATGAATAGAGACACCAATGTTTTGAGAATATAATAAAGTGATCATCTTTGTCTAACGAATGTGGTTTGTACTACAATTTATGTAGCCTTTTAAAAATTTAAGATGAAGAGGAATTCCAAGGATACACAGAGACACATGTTTGAGTCAAGATCATTGTGCCTTCAGCCTGGGATATAATTGATCATAAAAGTTGTGCTAAAATTTATTTAGAATCTAACCCTTTAGGCAAAAATAAATACCGAGGAAAAACACTTCTCTGAGAATTTCTAAAATATACATGATCAGATCTATATTTTAAGAAAATATACTATTTAACATGATTATTAGGCTTGTGAGACCTACTTTTTGGGCACCTGGGTGGCTCAGTCGGTTAAGTGTCTGCCTTCAATTCAGGTCATGATCCCAGTGTCCTGGGATTGAGCCCCACGTCAGGTTCCCTGCTCAGAGGGGAGTCTTCTTCTCTCTCTGCACGCCCCCCATTGCTTTCTCTCTCTCTTTCCCTTTCTCTCTCTCTCTCACACACAAAAATGGATAAATAAATCTTTATAAAAAAAGGGAAACCTACTTTTCATTTCAGCCTATGCTGTGTATGGTTTCAGAGATCATTAGTTGCCTTAAAAACATCCATCATCTCCTCCTACAGAGAGCTCTGATTTGTAGCTATACCTCCCAGAGTAAAGACTACATTGCCAATCTCCTTTATGTGTGACTGTGTGACAAAATTGTAATTTATTAATTGCAAGCAAGACATTTTTTCAAGATACTGAAAGGCCTTAAAGGGAGTTAATTCAGCCAGAAGGGGTCTCCTCCTTAATACTTCTTCCTTCTTACCTTCTTCAGGCAAGTAATTCAGATGTGTTAGGATACTTACCTAGATTTGAACCTTGAAGTGGCTTTGAGGATAGAAGCCATTCATCACATATCTCCATTTATTTTTAGTAATTTAATTTAATTTAATTTTTTAATAATTTAATTTGGTACTTATTAGACTTAGTGTTTATGGGTAGATGCATGTGGGATGCATGCATGTGTATGTGTATGCATGTGTTAGAAACACTCTTTTCTGAATATATGAATATTTTGTATTACTTTTTCTCACATACAACCAAAAAATTAAAATAGCACTTGACTGAAGAAAATACAAGTGTTTCTCTCTGATCTAAAACTCCCAGTATTGTCTGGCTAGTATGATGGTTCCATGGTGTCTTTTGCCACCATGGCTTCAGTAATTTGCTCCAGCAGCTTTGTGATGTAATTACTGAAATCCAAGCTGTCTGGAGGGTTTAGGAAGATGACGTGGTAAAGATGGAAATTTTGAATTGTCCTAGTTTAGAAAATACTTTTTATTACTGAATATCAATAATTATTATTTTATTCATATATAAAATATTATAAAACACTTGGAACAGTACTAGAAAAATAGAAAATACTATGTAAGAAGTTATTTAAAGTTAGAAATTTATCCAAAAAACTGTTTTTTCAGTTGTCTATAATTGCCATGAATGCAGAGATTATCTTTCACTTAAGTTTTCTCAGTGATTTTGCTGTGACTAGTTAAATGAAAAATAAAAGTCAGGCAGACATATGGTATAATATTAGGCAACCAAAATGCAATCCAAGATGAAAAAGTAAATATGCAAAAATAACCTCAAGAAAAGAAAATTGATACATTTAAATAACCTCTTCATTCAAAGATGATAACACTTTGACTCACACCAGAAAAGCCTTTTAAGGGAAATGGTGTTTAAACCATAAATACCACAAACCTAAGCCTTACATGGATGCTCACAGCTGCCAGAATTTTCCGGAAAAAAGAAAAAAAAATAATTGTGTGCAATCTTTCATTAGCTTCTTTTCTATCACAAATTTAAGCATCCAAAAAAGCAATGAACAATAAAAAAACGATGTAAAAGCTCTTTGGATTTATTTACCTGCATTTATAATTTCTTTGAAAAAAACTTAATTTTTATTCACAGTAATAAAGAACACTTATATTTTCATGGAATTTATAAAGATGTTAATTTTTCTAAACTGAAAACACTTCCCACATGCTTTCCCCTCAACTGGTTGCCATCTATCATCGGTTTTTGTCTACGGTCTGTTAGTTTCGCCCATGTGACAGCGCTCCTATCTAAGCCAATTTCAATTAATTTCTTCATAAGGTTTTTGAAACATAGTGTCAACTGATTTATTTAAACCAACTTATATTACAACAAATGAATTAACACCAGTCACTAATTATATCAAAATAAGTAATCTATTTTTTCTGACGTTACTTACTCTCCAAACTTTTTTCTACATGAATTTTACTACCTTGTACGGCATTTCTTTTTCTTTTCCAAGTCTTTCAGCTTCCTAAGTATGCAGTTGTTGACATAATTTTCACTGATCATCAACAGATTTTTGTTTTTATTCCTTATTAACAAAGTCCAAAGTTTGTTCAGGTATCCCAACTTAATTGGATTCAGGATATGTGTAACCCAGTTCCCAATGGAAGGGTGGAATTGCAATTTTGTTTAGATCCATGATGAAGTCCAATTCCACGTGGCAGCAAAAAAAAAAAAAAAAAAATATATATATATATATATATATATATGCAAAAGTATATACAACAATTTGGGCAATATAATTTAGGAAAGTATCTTAAGAATAATCTTGGGAGTGGTTTTCCTTGTTTATTATGGGATGCATTCCTCTTATAAATAGATATTTTCAGGTTTACACATGATTCCTAGTACTGCAGAAGTTCCCTATGTAAACCATAGGGAAAAAGAGAAAAGTTACCTAGAAAGAATATTCTGAGAAGGGCAATTTGAAAAAAGAGAAAGACTCAAAACTTGGAAAATAATGTTGAGCCCTACATTAATCATAATTAATCAGGAATTTTCTGGCTCTAAAATTTTGATATTGCTTCAAGAAATTTCAGTTGGAGTCTGTTATTAAGGCTGAGCACATTTTAAATATATCAAAATGAATTGTAATTTTATTGTAATCATCTTTTGTCCATAAGAACATCATTCCCATGCATAAAAATGTCTCAGTTTCCAGAAAAAAAGGCAAAATCCCCAAACTAATATGATCTACTGTTAACCGTTAATATACAGTATCTATTAAGAGTTCATAGAATTCAAAGGTCTATAAATTCAAAAGTGACTGTGTCACCTTCACAATATTAATAACAAATAGAAAATTATAAACTTTATTTAAAGAAGGATGGAAATAACTATAATAAAGAAAACAATGTGGCCACTCACTAATGTTGCATAAGCCTGTGCTGTGAATTAAACATCAGCTAGATGTAGTTATTTACATTCATATTTAAAGTAATTGATTTAAATAAAATTAAAAATTTAGTTTCTCAGTAACATTACACCCATTTCAAGTGTCTAATAGTCAAATGTGGCAGGTGATTTCTGTATTGCACAACACACATATAAACATTTCCATCATTGCAGAAATTTTAACTGGATAGCACTGGTCTAAATCAAGAGTCAGCAAACTATGATTCACAGACCATCACTTATTTTTGTAAATAATATTTTGCTGAACACAACTATGCCCATCCATTTATGTATTGTCTGTGGAAGCTTTTACACTACTTTGGCAGAATCAAGTAGTTGCAACATAGACCATGCGGCCTGCAGAACCCAAATACTGATAATTGAAATCTTTTTTAAAAAATTGCTGAATTGCTGGACCACGGTCTAAATAATAGTCTAACCATAATAAAAATTGGATTGATATAATAACTACATGTGAATATTTTCTTAAGGAGTGAAGTAAAATGCTTTTTAAACATTTTTGTTTATTCTTTAAACAAACTGTTTGAAGGACATAATAATTCCTTGAATCATAATATGTATCTTTGTTCATCAGTCTTCAAATATTCTGCATAAAAATGACACTTGGCTCATATTCAGACATACAAAAAATTTTTAAAAAGGATGAACTTTTATTTAATAAATACTACCTTAGGTTTCTGCTTGAGTTTTTTTTTTTTTTTTTGAGGAAAGAAATTATTTTTATTAATACTCTGAAGAACAAGAAACAGTCAAACATGTTGTTTTCCGGACAATAAATTAGCCATGGATTTGTGACTAGAACTGAGAGCTCAATTTTTAATGTGCTCAGATCAGCAGACTATTTCTGAGTGTAAAAGATTCTAATCATACAGAGTAGAATTTTCAGCTGTCAATCATAAAATGAATTTATGGTCTATGGCCACTTTATCTTTGATTAAAGTGACAGTTTTTAAGTCTTTTACGGGAACATTCAACAAGGACTAAGAAACAACAAAAACAAAAGATTTTTGAGTGCACAATTACATTAAAATAGCAATTAAAGACAACCTACAGAATATAATTAAAAAGTAGTCCAGACCTTCAAAGATAACTGAAAATTATTGCTTCAAAAGACTCCAAAGAAAACACCTTTAATGGTTTCTTGAGTATTTTTTTCTCTTATGTACCTACTTAGTAAGATAGTTTTTCTGCAGAATTTTTACCCCTTTGTTTTTCTGCTGTAAGATGGAAAGGACATTTTTGATTTGGGGATTGACTACACTTGACTTATATTTCACAAACTTGTTTGTTATGTATTTGTAGAGTTTTGATTTCTTCCAGTGGGATTGCCTTTATCATATGTTCAAGAAATCATTTTTCATATTGCCAATCTTTACCAATAATGCCAATTTAAAGAGAATAACTTTTTGCACCTGCTAACTCCATATCTGTGGAATGTAAATTGACTTGGATGTATACTTTTATCACTGTAAGAAAATCAAAAATCTCTTCTGTATTCTGAATAATCAGAAATGTTGCATAATCAGAAAAGCTGATTACAAGTGAAATTGACTTATACCCACAAATGAAGTATTTTAGGAATTTCTAAAATTATAAGGATTATGTTTTTTCCCCCAATCTCCTATGATTTTGACATCAAGTTTTGCTTAGAAGCTAATTTTAAGGTCTGTTTAGAAGCCAGTAGATGCATGCAAAGTGACATTGGAAAGAGCCAGCATGTTGTAGAAATATGGGAAGAATTATCATTTGTTTATCATCACTTTAGAAAATATGGTATATTGATTAAGAACTTCAGTATTTCAGCCAAACTTCCATGTTTTGATTTTTCATTTTCACTTTTCTCACTTTACTAGCTGGGCAAACTTAGAGTACAAGCTAGGATATGGTAACAAACATATAAAAAAAAAATGCAGAGACTTAACTAAGATAGATGATTACTCCTCAGTTACATAAAATTCCAGAAATGAGCAATCCATACGATGGCTTATCTGCTCAGTAATGTTGAGCAGAGTACCAAAAATCTTTTTGTTTTTTAATCACTTAGATATTGCCCTATTCTTCATGCTCATAATTAAACCCGATAAAGTCTGCTTTTCAAACTGTAGAGAGAGTTACAAAGAACAAAGTAAGGGTGAACAATTTCCTTTTAAGCAACTTTAGGACATTACCAACAGTTATGTTCCATTGGTTAAAACATAGTTAAATGGACATAACTATTTTCAAAGAAGAATTGTAGTTTTACCTAGCTAAACAAGTGTCTGGTTTGGGAAAATTGTGTTGGAGAGCCATTGTTCCATGTTTTACAATTTTCTTATCTTTAAACTGCATCTATTCATGGATTTATGGTGACAAGCAACCATACCAGTACATGCAAAACCCTTGAACAAGCACCTGACACATACTGAGCCCTTGAAAATTTTTATGTCTATTTCTACTTATGTAATTACTTTCTTCTGTAAACTGCTTTGTAAATTAGAGATTATGAATATGAATAATATGCTTCATTTAATAAAATTGTATGCATCAATTTTTGTGAATGATGGAAAAAATTAATGATCAATAATAAAAAATAACTCAGTGATTTAGACTGTAATCTCTGATTTGAATAATTTGGGAGAACTTTATTTTAATAAATATTTTAATTGGTCTTCCAATATAGCACACCAGTGCCTTTTACTGAATTATTATGTTGTACAGGAATATTTCAAGTAGATTGGGAGAATCATTAAACTATTAAATAAACACAGATAAAGAGCTACAAACATTTTGAAATCCTGAGTAAGGAGGGTAAAAATCAATGATTTTTCTAATCAAATTTTGAATATAGGTATAAGTAAGATAGAATCAGGATTTTAATTTATAAGACAAAGGATAAATCACAATAGAGTCTAGCATTCTATTACCTGAAACGTTATTTAATATATTCATGAAATTTAAATTTAATAGTTAAGTTTCTTGTTTGAGTGACCATGGCTGAGGAGCTAAACTGCCCAGGCATTATCAGGTCCTAATAGGGAGGAGCCAAGAAAAACACAGTAGCTTCTGGCAGAGGAAAGGGGGAAAGTAGCCATTTTGAAATAGTCCATGAGCACTACATAACAAAAGTCTAATCAAGTGAAGGCAAACACTTAACTTGAACCTTATTCCATCTGTTTAAAATAAAATTACCTCTTTCCAATACATACTAACCTTCCAGTTTTAACTAAGGCACAAATGACGAGAAACATCTGTGAAATTAAGAGCCCAAGGATACAGAAGACTAAGATTTAATCGTAAGATTATAGGACATTTTATTTGCCCAAACACACTCTTACTACCACATCAACAGGGCTTAGATAATTGGATTATAGCTAAAAGACCTGCAAGACAAAAGACTCTATCTGAAAAGAAAGAAAAGTTATAGAAATTTAAAGACAACAGGGGGGAAAACATCAGAAAACAAGAGGAGTGTAAGCCTCTGGCACCTACAGCTACAAGAAACATTAAACAGCCTAACTCCAAGCCAGATTAAAATAAAAATTTACACTAAGGCAATCTTAGTCAAAATCCCAGCAAGTTCTTCTTTAGATGTAGAAAGTTTATATGAGGGATCCCTGGGTGGCGCAGCGGTTTGGCGCCTGCCTTTGGCCCAGGGCTGATCCTGAAGACCCGGGATCGAATCCCACGTCGGGCTCCCGGTGCATGGAGCCTGCTTCTCCCTCTGCCTATGTCTCTGCCTCTCTCTCTCTCTCTCTCTCTCTCTGTGTGACTATCATAAATAAATAAAAATTAAAAAAAAAAAAGAAAGAAAGTTTATATGAATAACCAATACAATATTAAGGAAGAAGCTAAATTGGAGGAGTGACGTTACCCACTTCAAGACTTACTATAAAACTACCACAGTCAACACAGTTGAGTATTGGCAAAAGAATTGACTAAAAGGTCAATAGAACAGAATAGAGAGCCCAGCAATAGACTCTCACTAACTGATCTTTGAAAAAGGCACAAAGGCAACTCAATAGAAAATGGATATCCTTTGCAGCAAAAGTGCTAAAAATATTTTAGCTTATAGGTTTGCAAGCAAGAAATAGATGAATAGATAGATCTAATCAAAGGCCTTATAGCTTTCACAAAATAAAAACTTAAAATAGATCAATGGATAATAGGACTAATTTTCAAATTCAGTATTATAAAACTTGTAGAAAAAATAAAACTTGTAGAAAAAATATAGGAGAGTATCTAGTTACCTAGAAATTGGCAACAAGTTTTTAGATATAAAACCAAAGTCATAATTCATGGTATAAGACACTGATAAATTGATCTTTATTAAAATTAAAAACTGCCCTTTGAAAGACACTATTAAAAAATGAAAACAAGAGAATGTAAGAAAATATTTGTAAATACATAATGAAAAGTGCTTGTTATCAAAATAGATAAAAATATATCTTAAAACTCAAAATAAGAAGACAAAACAAAACAAAATAGAATAATTAAGAATAAGGCAAGAGATCTAAATAGACACTTCACCAAAGTAGGTACACTGATTTTAAATGTCTATGAAAACTTACTCAACATTATTTGTCATCTGTGGAATCAAGCACAATATTATACCACTTTGTATCTCTTAGAATGGCTAACACCCCCAAAAAACACTGACAGTACCAAATGCTGATGAGGATGTAGAACAGCAAAACTTTCATTAATTTCTCCTTGAAATGTAAAATGCTATAGCCACTTTGGAAGATAATTTGGCAGTTTCTTACAAAGTTAAAGAGCCTTACCATTAAATCCAGCAAAGGTGTCACTAAGTATATATCCAATTGTCTTTAAAACTTAAGTCCACATAGAAATCTGCATGCAAGTATTTACTGATGCTTAATTTATATTCACCCAAAACCAGAAACAACTAAGATAATCCTTTTATAGGTGAACGGATAAACAAATTCCATTGTAAGGTACATCCTTACAATGGAATATTATTCAACAATAAGAAAAAAATGAGCTCTCAAGCCTCAAAAAGACTTGAAGGAAACTTAATTTAATATCGCTAAGTGAAAGAATGAAGTCTGAAAAATCTACATAATATATATTTCCAATTATATGACACCTGAAAAATGAAAAAAAATATAGAGGTACTAGCTATATCAGTAGTTGATGCCAGTGGATTGAGGGGGTAGGGTGATAAATACATTAAGCACATGGAATCTTCATGGTGGCAAACTATTTTGTTGGAGACTGTAATACTGGATGCATGGCAGGCATTTGTAAAAACCCATAGAACATAACAGCAAATAGAGTGGACCTTAATGTGTGCAATTAAAAAAAATAGCTTTGGAGGTAGAGGAACCAGAAGGGAACAAAGACCAAACAGAGAATCTAATTTTATTACAATATATTGAAAAAAAAATCTAAAGGGGAGCAGGGGATAGGGTGGGGGCCAAATTGACTCTGGGAATGAATAGAATCTATAATAATAAAAGCACATATGCTCTGGATTCTAGTTGATAAAAGGTTTCCCTTGGTGCACAGGTTTACAATTCTCATACTACTACACATGGAATACTGGAATTGAGTATAAAAGATGGTAGATGATGGTGGTTATGTTTCTCACTCTTAAGAGTGGGAATTTACAGATAGGCAAGAAGAGGAATCTAGAGAACTCCATGTGGTAATTGGTTAGAGTTTGAGATATCAAAAGAAGTTGATGTTTAGCTTAATCTACATATTGTTATATATATATGATTATTTATAGATATGTGTATATACATGGTCTAGTATACACACATTTTTCTCTGCCCTGTCAGCTTAAAAGTCTAAAAGAAATGAGACTCCAGGAGCAGCAATGTAACATCTATAGCTTAGCTTCCACTACTTTTCTTCAATAAAAGAAATGAATTTTCCCTACAGAAACAGCTTATTCTAGTATGGGAACAGGAAATATACATGACAAATATGGGCCATCTCACAGTGTCAAAAATAAAGGAAGCATTCAAAAAATAAACACACACACACACACACACACACACACACTCATTGATGGGGGCATATCAACAAGCACAAGAGCCAGCTGAAACATGTCCTAATGGTCAAAGCTGAAAGGAAGAATTTGAACAAAAATCTAAAGAACTAGTAGATTGCTACTCAAAGTACAAATATTAATAACTACATATAAGACTTAAAATTAAAAAAATCAAACTCAACAATATTTAAAAAGATAACATGACAAAATGGAGCTTATCCCACAAATGCAAGGTTGATGTAATATTTTTAAATCAATCAATATGTTAACATTAACAGAAATATAAAGCCACATAATTACCTCAACACATGCAGAAAAAAATAATGTGACTAAGTGGACATCTGTTCTAAATAAAAACTTTCGGTAAACTTGGAATAGAAACAAACTTCTTAACCCAGTAAAAGTGCATCCATGGAAAACCTAAAGATACCACTATATTTTAATTGTGAAAGTTTGAATATTTTTACCCTCAAAAAAGGAACAAGGTAAGGATTTCTGACCTCAAATCTTCTGTTCAAATTATTCTGGAAGTTCAACCTAGCAAAATAATCCAAGAAAAATAAATAGAAGCAACGCAAATTTGAATAGAAGAAGTAAATTGTATTTGTGCACAGACTACATGATCATTTAGGTCAAATACCTGATGAAATCTGAAAATCTTACCAAAACTAATGAGTAATGTTAGCAAGGTTGTAGAGTACATGGTCAATGTACAAAAGCCGATTGTGTTTCTATATACCAGCAGAAGTGAAAAATGAAAATTAAAAGGAAATGCTATCTACAATAGAATGAATATAGTGAAGTGCTTAGGGATGTATTTGTCAAGAATGCCAAAAGTCTGTACACTGAAGAAATATAAAACGGTACAGAAAGAAATTAAAGATTAGATTTTGAGAAAATAGAGATATGCTCTATTCATTGACTCGAAGAGTCAATATTTCTTAAGTGGGAGTTCTCTGAAAACTGGTCTAGAGGTTCAACAAAACTTCCAATTCATATAGAAATGCAAAGGTTTTAGAATAGCCAAGTCAACTTTGAAAATGAAAAAAACGAAATTGAAGGCCTACCACTACCTAATTTCGAGACTTAAAAGCTAAAGCAACCAAAACATTTCGGTAATATTATAGATAAATGGATCGAAAAAGAGTACAGAAGTAGATCTACTTGCGTAGACAAGTAGATTTTTGACAAGTGTTAAAAGGCAAGTAAATGGAGAAGAAGATTTTTTTCAACAGTTGTGCTTGTTATATGAATATATGTTATAGAAAAATAGTGAACATCGACAAGTATCTTACAGCATACAAAATACTAAGAATTTGAAATAAATCATAGACTGAAGTGTAAAGCCTCAAACTACAAAATGTCTAGAGGAATACATAAGAAAAAACATTGAATTAGTCAAAAATACCAAATATATTATTCATAAAAAGAGAAATCAGTAAATTGGACTTTATCAAATTAAAAATAGATGCCACTTGAAAGATAATTTCAAGAGAATGAAATGATCAGCCATAAACTGGGAAGAAATACTTGAAAATCATATATTCAGTAAACAACATAAAATCCAATTATACATGCAATCCTCAAATTCAATAATAAACAACTCATTAGAAAAGTGGGCAAAAGATGAGAACAGGCCTTGAACAGAAAAGATACTTGGATGGCAACTAAACACTTGTAAAGATGCTTGCCATCATTATTCATCAAGGAAATGCAAATTAAAAATGAAATGAGATGCTACTGCATAACTATTAGGATAGCTATAATTTAAAACAACTGACTATATCAGGAGGGTGACAATATGGAAAAACAAACTCAAATTGCTTGAAGGAATGTAAAGTGAAAGAATTATATTGGAGTCAGTTGGGCAGTCTTTTTTTTTTCCGTAAAGATTTTATTTATTTATTCATGAGAGACACAGAGAGAGAGGCTGAGACATAGGCAGAGGGAGAAGCAGGCTCCTCTCTGGGGGCCTGATGTGAGACTCCATCCTGGGACCCCAGGATCACGACCTGAGCAGAAGGCAAACACTCACTGAGCCACCCCGTGCCCCTGGGCATTCTTTTTCAATTAAAAAATTAAACACATATTTACCATATTATCCAATCATTCATTCCCAGGTATTTTCACAAGAGAAATGAAAGCATAGATCCTTACGAAGACTTCCTTAAAGATAATGTTTACAGTCATATTAATTATAATAGTCAAAAACTGGAAACAGTCAAATATCTATTAACAGGTAATACATAACAAATTGCAGTCTATACACATAACAGAATACTATTTAACCATAAAAGGAGTGAACTAGTAACACACACTACACAGATGAATCACAAGATAATTATGCTGCATAAAAATAAAGAATTCATACTGTATGATTCCATTAATGTAAAACACTAGAAAATGTAAATGAGCGTAGAATGAGAGGCAGCATAGTACTAGTACTTGTCTAGGTACAGGATAAGGAAGAAGAAAGTAAAATCGGACATGGGGAAACATTTGAAGGGTTTAGATATGTTCCTTATCTCAAGCATCGATAGTTTCATAGATGTAAACATGACAGTAACAATCCTGGCAAAATTTGTTAAATCGTATACTTTATTCACAAATCATTGTATGTCACTTATGACTCAATAATAAAGTCAACCGAGAAAAAAATGACATGTACATTAAAGAAATCTCCTTAGGAATAGAAAAGTAACCAGGTAAATAAACTCCTATATATTTATCACCAAATTATATCATTATTATTGTATGAAACTAGAAATGATTTTGTCAAAACTATTCTGTTACATATGCTAAAAAATTTAAAACCAATGAATTTCAATAACTTCAAAATAAAAAGATAAAAAAACAATTTTAACTGTATGTAATAAAATTACTCATGATCATTAAAATATGTTCATCAAGAAATAAGCCACCTAATTATGATTTTGTTACAGAAAAAAATAACATTAATTAAACCTAGTTTCAATCTCACATTATATGTAAATGAACTAGTTAAAAAAAAACTTCACTTAGAAAAGTTAACGTGTTAACGAAATTGCAGATAATTTCTTTATTGCTTAATATTCTTGCCATGCATGCCATAATGATACTTTATAAGTAATAAAAGCAAAAAGAGTAAGCTTCATTCATTCACTGAATGAAACAAAATACTTTTTTGTCTTCTCTTTCATACAGATATAAATGATACTGGATACTAGGATACTATGAAGAAAGAAAAATACTGTATAATGTAAATATGTTTAACAAAAATCCAATGCCTCTACCAGACATTTTGCTTATGGCTAGGGTATCAAGATAAATATATAGACATTCCGACTTTGAGGATCTCATTTTCTAACATTTCTCATTTCTCTGAAAGTTATATATCATATTCATCTGTACGATAGAGTGTATTACGCTTAGCAAAATAAGTCAGTCAGAAAATGACAAATACCATATGATTTCACTCATTTGTGGAATTTAAGAAACAAAACACATTAGCATAGAAAGGGAGGCAGACCATAAAAGAGACTCTACTCATCATCCAAATGAGTGATGGGTAGTAAGGAGGGCACTTATTGTGATGAGCACTAGGTAGTAAATATAGGTGATGAATCACTAAGTTCTATTCCTGAAGATAGTATTACATTATATATAAACTAACTAGAACATAAGTTAAAATTTGAAACATTCAATAAATACAATAAGTACACACAAAATTTGGAAGGTAGGAAAATCGTAAGCAATCTCACAAGAACTTCCAAGTTTGTAAAACTTACTTGTTGTTTAGAAACAAAGAAAATGTATTTCATTCCAACAAATTACTCAATAAAATATCCTGAAACAAATATCCAAGTAAGAGACTTATTTAAGTTCCAAGTTAATCATCTTAACTTTGATACTTTTTTTTCTTTTAAAAAATTTTTGCAGTAACAGAAGTCACTTGATATTAATTCAGAAAATGATGAATTATAGGCACTGTTTTATATTAAAATCAAATAAGTGATTTGGGGGCATGAGAGAGAGCAAAATTAATTAGACCAGGAAATAAATTCTTGATATTAACACTTTGCTCTCTTTCAATACTAATGTGTCGTTATTTGACTTTTTCTTTGAAGCTGACAAATTGCAAAGGGACTGGTAAGATTGCAACTTCTGCTAACATATGTGTCTTGTGTAAGTCTTCTCGAAGTCTGAACTATATACACTAAGCAATTTGGGTAATGCTGAAGTCATTTCAGATGTGTTACTATTCCTATTTTTAATGTAATTTAATTATACCTGAACTGCAAGTCATTCATACCTTTTAAAATATAAAATCCACAAAAGGAAATCAGTAAAAAGTTGCCTTCCATTAGTGTCCCACAGCTACTCATTACCCAAAGCAACCTGTTATAATTTTCTTCTAAATTATTCCAAGAATATTTTGTTCATTTACATGCAAATTCTGATATTTTAGATATATACTTTTTTGCTATTTTTAATTAATAGGCTTCTTTTTTTTAGAAGACTTTTCGATTTAGGGAAAATTAAGCAGAAAGTACAGAGTTTCCACATATCATACTCCCACCCTTCAAGCACAGTTTCCCCTATTATTGCCATCTTACAGTAATGTCGTATCTTTGTTACTAAAAATTCTAAGTATTTATTCATTACTATTAATTAAATTCCATAACCCACATTAGGGTTCACTGTTGTGTTTTGCTTTCTATGGGTTTCGACTAATCTATGTCATGGATCTGCCATTATAGTATCATGCAAAATAGTTACACTGTTCTAAAAATCCTGTTTCACATATTGAATTCTCCCCCTTGATGCTCTGGCAACCACAGATATTTTCACTGTCTGCAGTTGTTCCTTTTGCAGAAAGTCATATAGTAGAATCATACAGTATGTAGCCTTTTCAGACTGGCTTCTTTCACTAGCAATATGTATTTAAAATCGTTTCATGCCTTGTCTTTTCATGCCTTGATAGATACGTTTCTTTTTAACATTGAAAAACATTCCATTGAGTGGATTAAACGCAGTTTTTCCATTCACCTATGGAGGACATTTTGGCTGCTTTCAATTATGGGCAATTATGAATAAAGCTGGAATAAACATCAGTGTGCAGGTTTTTGTGTGGACATAAATTTTCAACTCAATTGGATAAGTACCTATGAGTGCTACTGCTGGATCATATGGTAAGACTATGTTTAGCTTTCTAAAAAAATCCTGCCAGCTGCCTTCTAAAATGGATGTACAATTTTGAATTGCAACCAGATATGAATGAGAATTTATTTTGCTCTGCATCCTTACTAGCATTTGGTGTTTTCAGATTTATGGATTTTAGCCATTCTAATAGATGTGAAGTGGTATCTCATTGTTTCAATGCATAATGTCTTGACAACATACGATGTTGATCATCTTCTTATGGGCTGGTCATCTAATACCTACCTTGGTGAGATGTTTGTTCAGAAGCTTTGCCCATATTCCAACTGGATTATCTTCTTTGTTATTCTTGAGGTTTCAGACTTCTTTATAAATTTTGGGTGTGATATCTTTATGAAATATATGTTTTGTAAGTATTTCCTATCAGTTTGGAGGTTATTTTTTTCATTCCCCTTAATAGTACCTTTCACAGAAGAGGTTTTAATCTTAATAAAGGCCAACCTCAATTCTTTAATGGATCATGCTTTTGGTGTATTGTATTAAAAATTCATTCTAAAACCCAGGGTCATTTATTTTCACCTATGTTACTTTCAAGAACTTTCAGAGGTTTATATTCTCATTCAAGTCTGTGATCCATTTTGAATTAATGTTTGTGAGAGGTTTAAGGTCTATGTCTAGATTAATTTCTCTATATGTGGAGATCCAATTTTTCTAGTATCACTTGTTGAAAGAGCTATTCTTGCTTCATTGAACTGCCTCTGCTCCTTTATTGCTGAGCCTTTTATTCTATTCCATTGATCTATTTATTTGTCTATTGTCTTGCTAATACCAAACTGTCTTGATTATAGTAGCATTATAATTAGGTCATGTCAGTCTCCCAATTTTGTTGTCAGTATTGTTTTATCTATTCTAGGTCTTTTCCTTTCCAGTAAAAACTCTAGATACAATTTGTCAGTACTCACAAAATAATATTTCTGAATGCTGATTTGGAATATGCTAAATCAATAGATCAATTTGGACATAACAGATCAAATCTTCCCATTCATGTATGCAAAAGTCAGCTCCATTTAATTACATCTTATGTCATTTCACCAGTTTCGTAAGTTTTCAAAAATAGTTCATGGTGGTGCCTGATAGGTCAGTCAGTAAAGGATGCAACTTTTGATTTTGGAGTTGTAAATGTGAGCCCAATGCTGGGTGTAAAGATTACTTTAAAAGATAATTTATATACATATTTTGTCAGATTTACATCTAAGCATTTCCTTTTTCTTGGGGTTTTTTGTTTTTTGTTTTTGTTTTTGTTTTTTGTTGTTGTTGTTGTTTTCTAATGCTATGGTGATGTGCTTTATTTATTTATTTTTTATTATTTTTAAAATTTTTTTTTTATTGGTGTTCAATTTACTAACATACAGAATAACACCCAGTGGTGATGTGCTTTTAATTTCAAATTCCAGGGGCAGCCCCCGTGGCGTAGCGGTTTGGCGCCACCTGCAGCCCAGGGTGTGATCCTGGAGACCTAGGATCGAGTCCCACATCCGCCTCCTTGTATGGAGCCTGCTTCTCCCTCTGCCTGTGTCCCTGCTTCTCTCTCTCTCTCTGTGTCTCTCATGAATAAATAAATAAAGTCTTTAAAAAAAATTCAAATTCCAACTGTTCATTGCTAGTGTATAGGAAAGAAATGACTTTTCTATTTTAATCTTGTATTCTAACCTACTATAATCACTTATTGATTCCAGGATTTTTTTAATGATTTGGGATTTTCTACATTATCATATTATCTGAAAATAATCGCAGTTTATTTTCTCCTTTTCCAAACTATATAACTCTTTTTGTTCATCTTCTATTAGCTTGCATTAGCTGGGATTTCCAGCGCTATGTTGAACAGAAGTAATTAGAGGAAAAATCCTTGCCTTGCTCCTGATCTTAAGGGGGACACATTTAGTTTTTCACCATTAAGTATGTTAGCTGTAGGGCTTTTGAAATATTTTGTAGTAAACTGAAGAAATTTACCTCTCTTCTGAGTTTTCTGAGAACTTTATCATGAATGGGTATTGTGTGTGTTAAATGGTTTTTCTCTATCAATTGTTGTGATCATTTGATTTTTTTTTCTTTAGGTTGTTAATGTACTAGAATACATTAATGATTTTTAAATGTTGACCACCTTTGCATACTTAGAATAAATCTCAAATGGCCATGATATAAAATAATGCTTTTTATGGATTCTATTTGCTAAAATATTCTTGGTAAATTTCAAATCTATATCCATTAGAGTTTTTGGTTCATAGTTTTTATTTCTATAGTGGCTTTATCTGGCTTTGGTATTGTGGTTATGCTACCCTCAGAGAACATTTTAAGAAAGTTATCTGAATCAATTTTCTATAAAAGATTGGAGAGAATTGTTATTCCTCTTTAAAGGTTTGGTAGAAATCACTAGTGGAAACTTAATTGCTGGCTCAATTTCTTAATGGATAAAGATATATTCAGAATATTTATTTATTGTATGAGTCTTTCAGTTTTGGTATTTTAGGATTTGGTTCATTTCATTTACATTATTAGATTTGTAGGCATATTTTTAAAGCATTTTATTTTTTTTTAAAGCATGAGAGACAGAGAGAGAGAGACACAGAGAGAGAGAGAGGCAGAGACACAGGCAGAGGGAGAAGCAGGCTCCATGCAGGGAGCCTGATGTGGGACTCCATCCTGGGACTCCAGGATCACACCCTGGGCTGAAGACAGGCACTCAACTGCTGAGCCACCCAGCCATCCCTTGTCGACATATTTGGAATTGTAAATATTATCCATTTATTATCCTTTAAATGTCTATGGAGTCAGTGCTGATAAACTGTCATCTGGGGTTTGTAATTTGCGTCTTTTTTTTTTTTTCTTGGTTGTCTAGATGTTTAATCAGGTTATTGATCTTTTTAAAGAAAGACTTTTGGGGTGTGTGTGAGTGGCTTAGTCCATTAGGCATCTGACTCTTGATTTTGGCTCAGGTCATGATCTATCTGCTAGATACAGAATTCTATGTGGATTTTTTTTCTTCAAGACTTTATGTATTTTATTCCACTCTGTCCTTATTTATATTGTTTCCAATGAGAAGTCCAGTGTAATTCTTATCCTTCCTCAATAGACAAGATAGTTTTCCCTTTCTGGCTATGTTCAAGATTATCCCTTTGCATCTCATTGTCTTTGATTGTCAGTAATTTATCATGATGTACCTAGGTATAGGGTTGCAGTGTTTATCCTGCTTTGTTTTCTCTGGGCTTTGAGTTTGTGGTTTGATATGTCATTAATTTTGGAAAATTCCCAACCTTTATTAGTCTAATATTTCTCCTCCTTTCTCATTTATTTCTGATCTTTCTAGTAAAGGATGTTATACCTTTCGTAAGTACTCCACAGTTAATCCATTATTTTTTTCATTCATTCATTTTATTTTATTTTTTTAAGTTTTGCATTTCAGTTTGATGAGTCTTTTTGACATTATCATTAATCTCACTGATTCTTTTCTCAGCCTGATTCTAAATGGCTAATGAGACCTCTAATACATTCTTTATTTCTGTTATAATGTTCTGTTTTTCCTAACATTCCCTTTCACTTCTTTCTAATAATGTGATGGTAAGGGATTGAGCTTAGAAACATTTTTTAATCTTATGATTAAATTTAAGTTATTCGTAGGTCTAACGTCCTAAGCTGTGATCTTTGAGTGTCTTTTTTAGTCTTTTTCCTCTCCTTTACTTGGGATAAGTAAGTTAAAGAGGGATGGGTTTAGTTAAGTATCCTTACTCTAGAACAGATAAGTATCTCATAAATCTCCCTTCAAGGGGAGGTCTTTGATATGGAGAACACTCCGGGTATATTTCAAGATGCTTTTTCCCCTTCTTGCCTGAAGCATTAAAGGATATTTATCAGAACTTCATCATGAAAACCTGGGATGGCTCATAGAGCCAAAACCTTATAAAGTTCAGAAGACTCCCAAAACAGGGATCCAGGGAGATTTTAACTCACAATGGAGTCTATACTCAATCTCCATCCAGCATTTGCCAAATTACCAATTAATGTTCTTACCAGTTACTGGCTCTGGTGGCTTATTTCGGGTAAGTTGATCTCAACTTTGATTCTCTGTATTTGCCTGTCTTCCCAAAAATCCATTGGCTATGATTTCAATTCTCTAATGGCTCTGCGAAAAGTTATTGGTTTTCAATTTTTAAAACTTTTTTTCTTGTTTTTAGGACAGGAGTGACAATGTCCAAACCATTTATTTATTGTAAACTAAAAAACCAGAAGTTCTTTTTTATTTAAGCAAGTTATCAGCATGCTATATACTCTGTACCTTGCTTTTTGCTAATTAGTATATCTAAGGATTTTTTTCTCATTTTGCAGTTGCTCAGTGGTTAATATTTAAATGTTCATCTATTTACTTAAGAAATATTTATTATTTATTAAGTGGATTGATAAAGGATATTTCTCAAAATTCTCAGTAGATATGGCATATTTAAGACAGTATTACTAAAAATGGTTTAGTGTTAAAGCACCTTAAGTAATTCACTCTGTACACAGAGCAGAAGGTAAAGAGATTAAAGTGTGTTGTGTATTCAACATCACACAAAGAATGCAGCACCTATATTATTAATTTTAAGGGAAAACAAAGAGAATAAATGAGAAATGATACTAAAAGACATAGAAGGAAAGAATCCCAAGGAGTAAATAAGTTAATGCTAAATAGAATATTGAAGAAAATATAGCCAGAGGGATAATTTTAATTATTTTTAAGTTTTAATTTTTGAATTCTCAAATCAGACAAGGAAACAGAGAGAAATGTATTAAAAGACAGAGTAATTTTGTCTTTCATATTTATATATATTATTTAATTTAAAATGTAGCATCATCCAAACTATCAATTTAGAAATGAGTAATATATGTTTATTCTTTTCTTATTATTAAATTAGGGATCATTTTGGTAGTTATTCAATATATTCTATAGGACATAAGTTTCATAGATATATAATAATTTTAGATTCACAAATGTATCTTCAATATTTTAATTCATTTATGTAACACACTCAGTGATGTAATCACATGTATCTTGGAATAGTCAATTTGTTGGTAAATAGGCAAAATATGTTGTATATGTACAGTCATCATTATCAGGAGGTAATGAGATTATGAAACTTAGTGCTTTTACTTTCATTTTAGTGCTGCTTTACACTTTTATCATTGAATTAAAATATGTGAACATTTATTAAATTATATTGAATAAGCAATGGCAACATTTTATTAATGTAGACATACCTGTGCATTATATTTTGGAATGTGAACTCTAAATAAGCCTTATGGGAAGAAATTTTGCAATGTGTATTTTTATAAGTACTCATGTATTGATGACCAACATTTCCACATTTATTAATCTTTAGAGAGAAAAAAGCAGAGATGCAAATAACATTTAAATAGAAGAGCAATTGCCATTGTGTTGATTTAACAAGAAAACTTAGAAACAATTTATAGGTAACAGAATATTGAACTCGGTTAAATTTATTATTGCTTATTCACAGAACAAAATTATGTTTGAAACACCTTCAGTAGTAAAATGATCACTATTTAATATTAAAATTTAAGAATCGGTATAGAAAACAATTAAACATACCTAACCTATTTTTAAAACCTTAATACAAAAAAAAACCCAGATATGAGAAAAGATAGAAAATTTGGAAAAATATATCTAACATACATCTCTTGGTACATATGTGTGAATTTCTTTTGGGTATATGTTTTGTAATAGAATACTAATGTCATAGTCATGCTTATGCTCAACTTCAGTAGATACATCCAAATAGTTTTCCAACGTGGTTCTACCAATTTCAATTCTGGCCAGTAAAGTGTGAAAGTTCTTTTTGCTTTACCAACCTTGCCAATATTTTATATTGTCAGCAATATTAATCTCAGAGTTGTAAATTTACTTACTGGTATGTTTTTTCTCTTTCTATTCATCTTTATGTTCTTACATTTTAAAAATAAATAAAAATAAACATCATAAAAATAAGAATTATATGCTAAATAAGAATTCTATGCTAAATGTTATATTTCTATACACCTTCTACTGAACTTTTATTTTTCCTAGGTTACATATTTAGAATTCATCACATAAACCAGTTAACTAAAAGGATTAAGATTAATGTAAAATATATGGTGAAGATAAACTGTTCTATAGATTTTAAATGACATGGGATAAACTGCACCATTTTGTAAAAGGGACATCCAGATGTGGCAGAGGGATAGATTAGGAGGCCTTTTGTATCTCTAATGTGCCTGCATCTGTGATGATAACAGTCCTTTATTAATAAGAGGGTTCTTTGCCTTAATTGGAAATTTCTTGGCCTGCTGTTCAGCATTTGTTTAGGAGAATTGGCAAAAGAAAACATAGTATTACTTCTGTTTATTTCATAAGTACTCTTGTAAATAATTGTATAAAATCCTGTTATTCACATTTCTTAAATAACGAATAGAGATTATCTGCCCTTGTGAACAAAGCTCATTATCTTTAATCTCTACTAGAAAATATCATAGAGGATTTTGTTTTATTTGTTGTTCTCAAAAAGAAATGTATCATTGTATGTGTATACATAGTCATAATCTCCTGTCTTTTGGTTTCCCCCCATAAGAATTGTCTGCACAATTAATATGTATAGTAACATACCATATATGGGATATGTCTGTCAGCTTTTCAGTTTGTTCTCTGGGATTTGCATGTCCTTACTTAACATGTTCCTTGTTTCTGTTATTATGCAAGAAATCATGCCTGATTAAGTTCAGACAGTTTGCAAGGCAGGGGGTTTATGTAATTGCGATCATGCTCTGCAGGTTTTTACTTAATTGTCATCTCTTCTGAAACTAGATTAAAGGATTTTTTTAGAGTGTGCTGCTCACCTGTTTGTTCATTACATTAATTTAAGTTGTCTTCCCTGCTATTTGTTAAAAACCTACCACCAGGAGAATTTGGTGAGGTCATTTTTTTTTCCCCTCTCCTATCTGCCTAAAGGCATTATATCACTTTGTCATACAATATCAGGTATCCAGTAAACTCCCCGACTTTCCTCAGATATCTGGGATGATGAAAGTACCAAAATAAGTTCACCTGTCCCTTGGGAGAGCTGTGCATACCATTCTAATCCATGAGGATGACTTTAAAGCATTTAAAGCTTAAATATCTATGAAAGATATTCTCAATATAAAATGGTATATTCCTTTGACTCATGGTGCTACAAATCCAAGGGATATCAATCGTATTACTTTTTCCTCTCTAAAATAGGCAATCATAGGGAATTCATTTTCTGACTTAGAATCTAATTCTCCACTTTCTATAGACATGGCAATAAACACCACATTTGTGTATCCATATTATCAATTAACCTTTATACCTCTAATTTCTGCACTTGGAAGTTTGAGATTATACATGTGACACAGTAACTGAGCATAAAATATTATTTAATATATTTTTTTACAGAATTTGTTGTATAATAAATTTTTTACCAATTCCTCAAAAAGAACCAAAGGAAAAAGTAGTTAACTTGCATGCTAACAATCAAATTACTAGTAAATGTACAGCTTATTTTTTTAAAGATTTTCATTTATTTATTTATTGATGAGAGACACAGAGAGAGAGGCAGAGACACAAGCAGAGGAAGATGCAGGCTCCTCCCAGTGGGCCCGATGCAGGACTCAATCCCAGGACTCCGGGATCATGCCCTGACTCAGATGCAGATGCTCAACTGCTAAGCCACCAAGGCATTCCAAATGTACAGTTTATATTGAAGATTGATTCTGTCTAAAACATATGATTTTTAATTTTTGGCACATTCTTTCTGTGATAACTTGGTACGTTAGCTGCTTTTTGATCTATTACTTGAACTGTGATTGTAGATTAAAACCCTATTGTAAAAACATACTGTGTAGCAGACTGTGAAAACAGTTTGGGTTATCAGAAATATGTCGGCATAACACGAACACAACAGCACAAAGAGAAATCTAAATCAAGCGTCCACAAATATAAAATTATTTAATAAGAATTTCTACATTTTCATAGAGAGCAGCACTTAGAAATTAAAAGAATACACTGACCTGTCATTTATTAGTTGTTACATATCATTAAGATGAAGCCTTCTGTGTTAAACCACATGTAATCATTTAAATCCCTAGTATATTTGCAATTATTAATTATTTTTAATATCCTCTTAGAGTCTGGAACACCTAGGTGGCTCGGTTGGTTGAGTGCCTGACTCTTGATTTCTGCTCAGATCATGATCTCAGAATCCTGAGGTCAAGCCAGGGTCAAGCTCCATGTTCAGCACAGAGATTCTCTCTCTCTCCTTTTTCCCCTCCCCTTGCTTGCTCATGATAAATAAATTAAATACATAAATATTTAAAAATAAAAAACAAATAAATACAATCTTTTTTAAAATCCTGTTAGAGTTTGTCCTAATGAAGCCCTTTTATCACTGCATACCAAGACAATTTCATGTTGCAAACCTTATCTTCACAACATATCTAAAAATCATTCCAAAATAATTTAAGTGGGTATTTTATAGTTAGAAGAATGTTTATTTATTTATAGTCAGATAAATTATTCCAAAATAATTTAAGTAACCATATTAGAGTCAGGAGGATGTTTATTTGTGGTCTATATGAATGATTGAAAAAAAAAAAGGTGGCCCCAAACAAGAGATTGATTATAACCTATTTTTATAAGTGAATATTATAATGATAATAAAATGCATCATATAGTTTTAATATGGCTGAAAATGTTCAGGTATTGTGTTTGCTAAAACGCAAGAGGCATGCCATTTGCATTAGATTATGATCCCTTTAAACCTATGAATGTTTATATACTTACAGCGATTATTTCATTTGAGATGGACTTGTTCTAAAATACGTATTGAGAGTAGACAATTCTATTCTAAACATGAGAGAAACTTTGTATCTCCCCTAAAGTGGAAAACTATAAATGCTGTATACTCAAAATCCTCATAAGAGTTTTAAATGTGCAAAACTGATGGGAGACCAATGCAGGTAGTATACTAGAACTTTATTTCAGAAAATCAGCTTTAAAGATACATTAAGTACCAAGTCAAATATGGAAATTTTGAAGAATCCCAGAGCTAGTAAGAGCTGGGAGACACAACACACCCTTAAAGCTGAAGTAACCAAGGGAGGGGACTTTGTACCAGAGCCCAGTACTGGGAGAGGTTAGTGGGAGCGGACTCAGTGAAGAGGCAGGCATCCTTGACAGAAGCTGCCAGAAACAGGGAAAGAAAGGTTTCTCCTTTCTCATATTCTCCAATCTTCTGGCAATACTTTTTATCATCCAAAATCATAGGAAACCAGTTGGCAAGGGAACTCACAAAATGTGGTTGGCAAATGTGGAGTATAGGGAGGCTATATAAGAACAGAAAGGCAAATGTCTTGACTGCCAGGCTCTACCCATTTTGTTAATCAGCAAGTATTTTAAACCTTTCTACCAGTGCTTCACAAACCAAAAGTTTGCACTTTCACCTAACATGATGTAATTATCTTTTGCACAAAAAAGATCATTTCACCTTATCTCCTATTGGTAAAATATAATTGAAAACAAAATCTTCTCCAAACCAAGAAAACCTCCTGACAAAGGGAGATGAGAAAAAAAATTTACTATTGAATATATATACATTGAGCTAGAACGTGATATATGTCACAGCCAATCCTAAGAGACTGCAAAGATAGGAAGAAATCTTATCCTTTTATATAGCCAAGCATTTACAATGTGTTACTTGCCTTGTTTTCAAGATAAACAAATAACTAATCTTCAAGTAAGAGGACTCAACAGCATCATGAGTCACATAGCTAATCCTAAAATCACTTGAAAATTGAGGTGGACATTTGGGTTAGCTGGTTGATTTTATCCAAAGGAGAGTAAACTTTTCAGGTCGTTATGACAGGAGGTAGTTATGCAATCTGGAGATTTGCGATTTGCAATACAGCACACCTAAGTCAGTCTTCTACTGTACCACAAAAACTGGAGATAGGGACATTATCTTCCTTGATGTTTATACTTCCAGGAGATGGTTCTCGGTTCCTGGAGAAAGACACGCCTCGGTCTGAAAGCTGGCAAGAGGCTTACTACAATTTTAACAAGACTTATATTCATTTCAAAGCAAGAAGACAATGAACTTAAAATTGTAAGTTTTCCAAGGTGAATGTTCTCAAAAACATTATTTCCCTTATTTCCAACAACGAGAGTTCGGCCCTTTATTTGTAGTTTGTATATGTATTTATGCCCTACAATAAGGGGAGACACACTGTCCTATCAGTTACCTATAGCTTAATCCAAGCTCAACATCTTCATCCCTCTTCCCAGGTCCAGATGCAACCACTTAAGGTCTGATTATTGGTCATGAACTAAAAATCATAAAGATAAGCCCCACCAACACTCTTTACCAAAACTACTAGAGAGAAAAAAGATAACAAAATAAAACAAAAGAGTTTCATCGTCTGCATACACAGATGCATAATAAAACGTTCACTGCTGTCACCGTTCTCACTTAGGCAGTTGCTCAAGAACCTTTAGCTTTATTTACCAATATCACTATTCAGTTTGTTGGATATAGCCCTAGTGCTGTTAGAATCTCATTTACAATTTAGTTTCTTCTTGGAAAATTGTGCTCTCAAGAAATTTCATTCTGAATTCATAATCTTCACTCAACAAAACAGGCAGAGCCATTCAAGCCTCATTCAAAATAACCAAATTGTTCACATGCACTTGATTTGCATGGTACAATAAACTGTTTTCTCATAATATGTACTACTTTAACAGTGATAATAAGGGCGATAATAATATATTTGTTTGATGTTTGTAAAACAAAGCATTTGAGAATGACAATACCACATGAAGGGTCTCTGATGATTCCACTAGCCTAAGCTTTCAAAGGAATAGAGAGTTTGATTAAGCATAACATATGAATAGGAAAGTATTTATTTCTACTAGGCTTATAATTTTTGAAAAACTATTTAAGATCTATAAACACCATGCAGTATCCTTACTTCATTCTGAGATCATCAAGTTATCTGATGCTTCATTATGAAACTCTTCCTGTGTCCTTTTTCAAACTTAAAAAGCAAGCCTAAGATCTCATTGCCATGACTCATGTTCTGCTCCAGCTGCTATTCATACTGTCCCCATTTTCATCCAAATCTCCCTAAATAGTCTGAATTCCATATTTTCTCCTTCTCACTATCTCATTTACCCATCGCTGACAGAGATCTGATTTCTGCCCCTTCTGCTAAGAACCTGACTTTTTGCTAAATCCCTCTGCCATTGTCTGGGTGGAGCAGCTATACTGGTCACTCTCCTCCTCTGGCATTTTCACCTTTGGCTTCCACAAGTTACATATCCACCAATGAAGAATGCACAAGAGCACCAACATGTTCTTTACTTGGGGAGGAAGCAAAGCGCTTTACCTCTGCTCCCCACCCACCCTGCCCTGCTCCAGATTGTTAGTTTTATGAATGAATACCTGCATGATGCTGCATAGTGACTGACATATACATTTTAAAGTCAGGCAGTCTGTGCTTCAATTCTGACTCTACCACTTACTAGTGTGTTTTTAAGAAAATATCCGTGTTTCCATTTTTTTTTCCATGTGTAATATGGGTAGATATGGGGACAAAATAAAGATAATTTATCTAATTTTAGCACATTTCCTAGCACCAAATTGCTTCTGATTCATCAGGTTATTGGGGAATTCAGATATCATAAGTCAAAGAAACTAAAACCGTGCTCAGCATACAGGAAGGAGAGTTGCTAAATGTCATGCTGACATGGCTTTAAAGAATAAAAACTTTTGGAAAGGATACATGTTGTATCCTGTTGTAAATGGCTGTAGTGAATGAGTATTTTGCTTGCAATCCCAGAAGTCTACAGTGTAAATTACAACTGTGACACTCACAGTGCTCATAAATTAAAAAAAAAAGCAAAAACAGTCTGATATTTGAAAACCAAGTAGCAAGACAAAAGCAAACAAAGCTAGTTCCTGAATAAACTGCTTACCAAAGAGGCTAATCTAAAATTAAGTAACATATATGCTATTTTGCAGGAGGGGGTTCCCCTTAAGAAATTAATCCTCAGCTCAGACATTATTATGTGAAAATAATAATGATATAACACCACGCAATTAAAACACAACAACAAAAAGATGACATAATAAGATTATAGTAATCTGGGAAATTCCAAGAGATGGAGGAGACCAAGATCCCTTTATGAAAAATCACAAACACATACCTGCAACACGTGGAGTGACTGTAATTATGTGGGCTTGATTCTGTCTCGCTGAAAGACAGGATAAAGCTCACCTGTGTCCACTTCTACAACCTCTTTTTACAAACCTTGATAAACCACCAGGCCATCATTTTGAGAAATACTGCTCTCGGGTACATTGACTACAGTGTAGCTATTAGCACTTGATTATAGGTTTTAGGATTGTATTTAGAGGCTTCAATATAAAATTGATCACACTGTTTTATTTGTGCATGTTTTGAAATATGAATTTGCCTGGCATTCTAGACAGGGGCATTTTAAATGCTCTCATCTTTGGCACTCCATTGCCGTTTTCATATAGATTTTCTGTTTGGCAATTTTATGAGAGTTGACTTACTACACAATTAGTGTAGCCAGTCCCTTTGCTCAAAGGGAATATGGGTTTATAGGAATCTTTTATTGTGTAATTCAAATACTCAACATTTTATATACTTACTGTTCACTTTATTTCAGTTCTATGAATGATGTTCTCCATATAAATAAATTCTTGGTTTCTATCAACCGATATAAAAAGTGGGGAAAAATCTAGTTTATTGGTAATAAAAATTAATGCCTTTACAACATCCATAATACTAAATCCAACATCTCTTATTTTTAGCATTTCTTAATTATACTAATAATGGTATGAATATAGAGGATTAGAGGTCCATGCTCTCCGACAGCTTGGATATAATTGGGAAGAGATTAACTTTATAAACTAGTGAATAGGTTTATAAACCTTGGTTTTTATAAAAGGACATTTTGGTAGTGTAATGTTTTTTAAACATCCAATTTTCCATATGTTTGTTTGTTTTAATATTAATATTGTTTGCACATGTCTTTTCACAGATATCTTCTTCTTACATTTAATTGTATACTTTCTTCTGATTGCTGAGAGTATATCTGAGAGTATATATTTCACTGAACATGAAATTACACCTGAGTGATTTTTTTTGACATTGCTTTAGAGATGCAATTCTTCTATCAATTTTTACAGGAATACCAGGACAGTGTACTAGATAATACCTTTCTTTATTCTAGGATTGAATATTCTTTTTTTGCTATAATCCGGCCCAGTGACTGGAATAGAATATTCTTTGCAGAATTTTCACTGTCATCCCACAAATCTTATTTGCAAAATAATTCTAGCGATTTAATGTACATTAATCTGTGCAGAGATGACCTGTAAATATGGCTCAGTGCAAAGTCACTAAATAGAATATTGCAGTTTTCTTTATTTTGCCTTATGCTCAGTTTTGGGGAAAAAGTTTTATAATTAAATAAGTAAAAAATCTATTTGTTATCATTTGCCACATATTTCCCTTTCTGTATTATTTGGGCTTTGTTTTTTTAACCTAGGACAAAAATATTTCATGATGTACTCTTTGTAGAAGGAATACATTTTGCCATAAAGACTGAAATGTAGTTTCCACAATACAAAGTAATTGAGAGATGATGCTTAGTCATATACCTACTTCCCTACTTACTTCATGTTCTATTTAGTTTCCTTGTATATTTTCCCATTTCTTCAAAAACATGAAAACTGAAAGTGGGGGGGGAGCTTATTTTCTTTTTTTTTTTTTAATATATTTTTATTTATTTATTCACGAGAGACAGAGAGAGAGAGGCAGAGACACAGGCAGAGGGAGAAGCAGGCTCCATGCACCGGGAGCCCGACGTGGGATTCGATCCCGGGTCTCCAGGATCGCGCCCTGGGCCAAAGGCAGGCGCCAAACCGCTGCGCCACCCAGGGATCCCGGAGCTTATTTTCAAAGTATATTAATTTAAATAAACTATGGAGAAAATATCAGATCATTTCATCCTTTCATCATTCACTGCACTATTCATTTTTAAAGTGGCTATTAAGAGCCTCCTGTGTCTAGGGAACTGGTTTAATACGTATGAAAACGCAAAATCAAGTATGACAGTACCATTGTTTCTAAGGGGGTGCAAGTTTTGAAAAATCTAAAAATACAACATTTATTACAGTTGTTTATAGTGAACATTAAAGTGGGAAGGAGAAAGAAAATGAATTTGACCTTTCTACATAATAAAATTCAAGATTGCTCTTGCTATCCATTGGTGTCCTTATACCAACCACCCTACTCCAGGATCTCCAGCCACCACTGAGCCCTTACCATAGTCTAAATTAAGTGCTGTTATTTGACACCCAGTTTTCTAACATCAAAATTATTTTGGGGCTATTTTAACTGATTTCCTATTTCTTCTCTTTGTGTAAAAAGGATGTTTTGTAAACATGTCTCGCTTGTGAATGATGTCTGGTAAAATCAAATTTAAGGGTAAACTTAATTAGATCCACAGATGGTGAAACATAATTGATGATAATATGTCAATATAAACTTGAAGTAACTGTTTCTAAAATTGTGTCAACACTAGGAATAAAATAACAGCATTATCAAGCACTGTACTTAAGTGCTTTGAAGAGTGTGAGGCAGTTAATTTCTAATTTCAGTTTGGATGTCCTAGACACAAGAAACTCCTTGGCTTATGTGAGCAGTTTTTCCTCCATAGAGTAGGTATTCTGTTTCCCATCTGCTACAAGAATGAAAAAAAAAAAAAAAGATAATTTTTCATGTTGATAACATATAAGCTATTCTTCTTATGAAAACTATATGGGGGATACCACCTGAGCAAGGGAGAAGAAAGAGTACATAACCTTTCCTTTGGATGATTTAGTGTCTGCTGTAATGAAATAACTTTGATTTTGTGAGTCCGTGTGCCAGCGGTCACCCCTCATTTGTATATGACAAGATGTGTATAAGTAAGGGAAAAGTACTATTGGATGAAAAATGACTGGGCAAAATCTTTAAGGAAAGAAATATCAAGACTATTTTTAAAGTTTTAGGTGCAGTGGACTCGGACAACCACTATGAATGAGAACATGGAACTTGAAAATGCAATTAATCAGATTAGAAAAACCACAGCAGGCCACCAATTACAAAGTAACTACAACAACAACAATAGGTTCCAAGAAAAATAGATAGTACTTTGCAATAGAATAAATTCCTCATTTATTGTCACATTTAATTTTAAGCATTTAAACATAGTAAAGTCTCTCTTGATTACTAAGAGAAATCCTAAATAATCCTTTGAATATAAAGTAATTTACAATTTACTTCCCAAGATTTGTTTTCTAGGGTCAAATTCAATTAACCATAATGATAACAATAAAAGGAATAAAAAGAATGGCTATCATCTGTGACTGCCTACTGTAAACACATGCTGTAACTTTATATATTCTGTACCATTTAGGATACAAACATAGGAAAGCTAGTTTATTAATTCCTGTAAAAGTAAGAAAACTGAAATTCTGGGCTAAATAAGTGATTTTTTTTTTTCAAGGAAACACACAGAAAAAGAAACTATGATTCAAATTCAAATCTATCTGATTAGGGACGCCTGGGTGGCTCATTGGTTGAATGTCTGCCTTCGGCCCAGGGCGTGATCCTAGAGTTCTCGGATCAAGTCCCATATCCGGCTCCCTGTATGGAGCCTGCTTCTCCCTCTGACCTTGTCTCTGCTTCTCTCTCTCTGTCTCTCACAAATAAATAAATAAAATCTTAAAAAAATATATCTATCTTATAAAAGCCAATGTTTTTTAAAGCATCACAATTCTAGTAACTTAGTAGAAAATTCATGTGTTGCCTGGATTTGGCTACTAAATATAATTGTCTAAAGACTGTGGCTATACTTTAACTTTGTGTGTGTGTGTGTGTGTGTGTGTGTATGTTTAATGTGCTCTTTCCTTGCTATTTAGCATCAGGTATACAATGCATAACTGTATCCTTTCATGTAGATGGGACAGAAACAAAAATTTCATCTATATATAGTTTGTATACCAACACACACACACACATTCCAATATAGACATAGTAATAAAAAAATATTCAAATACAACAACTTTCTCATATATTCTTTCAATCACCATGGAAGACAGAAATTAGGTTGGCTATCATACTGTTGGGAAGGTAAAATTTGGTTTGGTATACAATCTTATCCTTGTTTTCCTAAAAATTATGTTGCATAAGGTTACTAATGCTCTAAGAATTTTTTTTAATAAAGTGTCATTTTTGTTCCTTTCCATGTATAATGCATCAAAAGGTAAGGAGTAAAGATATTGAAGATTTATGCCTAATTGTCATTTCAAAAAGTAGCTAATAATCCATATGAATAGCAGAAAACCTGTGGCTAACCCTCAGTTACTTGAAGTTTTGATCCTTCTTCTGTGTTCCCTTTTTCCAAACTTCTAGCACTGTTATTTTGCTTCTACTCATGTTGGTCTTCCTCCTTCTTCCTCTCTATTTTCTCCTTATGAAATTTCAAAATGTGTAGATATTTTATTCATCCACTTTTATCCATTACCAAGGCCTAGCATTAGTCTGCTAGAAAACTACAATGTTGATGAAAAATATTGATGTATCTATTATCCCACATCAATCTAACTATGTAAGCCCATAAAGGATAAAACAGGGGCACTTGGATGGCTTAGTCGGTTAAGCGTCTACCTTCAGGACAGGTCATGATCCCGGGATCCTGGGATCCAGCCCTGCATTGGGCTTCCTGTTCAGCAGGGAGTCAGCTTCTTTCTTTTTTCCTCTATCCTTCCCCACTGCCCTGCCTGTGCACACTCACTCTCTCTCAAATAAATAATACAATTTTTTTAAAGAATAAAACAAAATAAACTATATAAATTTTACAGCGTGTTGCTTAAATTATTTCTTTCTATATTATCTTTTCTGTTACTGGGTTCATATGTACATGTATATGCATGTTTGTGTATATATATCACTGTATTTTATATCTCTATTATATTGTACCAATCTCTGTAAACTGACTCCATAGTTTGTCAAATCAAATTAATTTTTTTTCAAAAAACAAATTGGTTGGTATATCTATACTGGCATCAGGTTTTATTAATAGATTTCACAAAGTGGCTCACAATAACCTAATGTATTTGAGTACTAGAATTAAATGTTTCTGAATATCTAAAGAATCTGAATTATTGGAACTGAGAATGTTTGGAAGGTTCTGTAGACAAATGTGTTAGGATCACGTAGAGCAATGGTATGTAGGAGTAGAAACTGTCAATGAATGATATCTGCAGTTTGTTCCAAATTAATAGACATTATGAGATTTAAAATCATTGAATAAACCATAGCACACCGAAGGCTGAGGGAAAATGTAAGTTAAAGTAAAATACCGAGACATTTTAAAAACTAAAATAGAGGAATGACGTCAGCAAGATGGCCAAATAAGATTTCCCTTCCACATATCCCTTCTTCAACAATAATATGCCACCTGTCTATGCACAGAAGTGTCTTTGTGATCAAGAGAAAAGATTATGAAAGCCCCATATTCTCTAAAATCATAGAAAGCCATTTTGAGAAAACAGGTTCTTACCCAGAGGGCTGACTCACTGACCATGATCCTGGCTACAAATCCAGACACAGCTCTGCACTCTGGAGAACAGTTATACCTGTTTGGCTTTGTGTCTGTCACCAGCACCAGATGTCACGAGATCTGGGAGTAGTCATGACCACCTGTGCATCAGGTAATAGGCATCCAGACAATGGTCCTGGCTTTGGCCCCTGACTTGGCCCATGAACTTGGTCCTCTAGTCCCTCTTGGCCATGATGCAGAAGCCTTTGGAGGTGAGCCCACCAAACTTTGCCAGATGGCAGATTATGAAAGGGTCCTGCCCATCTCACCTACAGTCCATGATGAGTCCCGGTGGTATAGAAACCATGCAACACACACTACTCCATCTATGTTGCTGAAGATCCTGAAGGGACCCTATACTGGGGGTCAGCCTCCTCCCAGCTCCAGTCTTCAAGGGGGCCTGCTGGCATAGGGACCAAGAAGGAGAAACCTCTGTCTATACCCTTGGAGATTCTGAAAGAGCCTTATACATACCTTCAGCTTCCTGAAAGCCAGAGTTGGCCGTGGTGCCAGCCATTCTGAGGGTCCAGATTCCCAGTGGGAGAAATTCATCTGCATCCCTAGAGATCCTGAAAGAGGCTTATACTCAGCACCAGCCCCCTCTCAATCACACTTCATAATTAAGTCTGGTGGATCAAGGACCATGCGGAAGACACTCCTGTCTGTGCCTCAGTGACAGCTACATAACTGACTCCCATGCTGCATGACTGTTTCTGGAAGTCATTCCACCAGTGCAGGGAAAGGACAGGCAAAGAAGACTCAATTTGCAGAAACCAGTCTTTAAAAACTGGAAGACACATTTGCTCCTTTAAAGGCACTGGCCCTTGGGACACCTGAGTGGCTCAGTGGTTAAGCATCTGCCTTCAGCTCAGGGGATGATCCTGGAGTCCCAGGATCGAGTCCCACATCAGGCTCCCTGTATGCCTATGCCTATGTCTCTGCCTCTGTCTGTGTCTCTCGTGAGTAAATAAATAAAATCTTTATTAAAAAAAGAAAGTTTAAAAAAATGAATAAAACAAATTTTTAAAAAGGCACTGGCACCAAGGCAAGTCTACCCACATCACAAAGAATCAGGCAAATAAGACAACACCAAAAGGAACTAATACGAGTGTAACTGATCTCAAAGAAGTCAAGATCTACAATTTGACTGACAAAGACTTTAATGTATTCATTCAACTAATATTTTTGTAGAACCTACTATGTACAGGCAATGTTTACAGACTTATGTTCAAAGAATAACAATGCCTGGTTTTCCCTGCTATAAGGCTAGTGACACAGAAGACAATAAAACATAGTGTGAGGAGTGATATATGATCACATACGAAATCACCTAGCCCAGTGTGGATGGTCAGTGGTAAAATGATGTGAAGAACATGATTTCTAAGCTGACAGCTGAAGGATAAGTTGGCAGAGCCTAAATAAGAAAATACAAAAAAAAAAAAAAAGGAAAGAAAGAAAGAAAGAGAAAGAAAAGAAAGAAAGAAAAAAAGAAAGAAAGAAAGAAAGAAAAAGAAAGAAAGAAAGAAAGAAAGAAAGAAAGAAAGAAGAAAGAAAGAAAGAAAGAAAGAAGAGAAAGAAAGAAAGGAAGGAAGGAAGAAAATACAGGCATCATTTGTATAATAAGGAAGAGAGAAAGAAGAATATTAGAAGTATAGATGCCTATCTGTGCAAATGTAAATTATTATTCATTTATTCATTCACTCATTAGAATATTATTGGAAACTGATTACTTACTATATTGTTAGGGGTGGGCACTTGACAAACATAAATATTCTCTCTGGGAGCAGGTAAATGAATTAAATTTTTTTTAAGGCCAATTTATTTGAGAGAGAGAGAGAGAGAGCACACTGGGGTAGGGATAGAGGGAGAGGGGAAAGAGTCTTTTAAGCAGACCCCACACTAAGCTCAGAACCCAATGAGAGGTGTGATGTCATGAATGTGAGATGATGTCATGAATGTGAGATCACAACCTGAACCAAAACCAAGAGTTGGGTGCTTAACTGACTGTGCCACCCAGGGTCCCAGTGGATTAGAATCCTAACCACTAGACCACCAGGGAGGGGCGCCTCCCAGTGGATTAGAGATTTGGATATAAAACGCTCTAAGAAGTACCTCACAGTTCAGATTTGTCCAATTCTAAGCTATTTCTGATTTTTACCTCATACTTCAGCTTGACATTTTAGAGATGTTTTATTATGTGTTCCTTTCCCTTAGGTCTCATAACTGCGCCTTCAACATTGACATACTGGAAACTATGGTACTTGTTTCCTATAACCAAAGCTTGTTTGATATGCTTCTTTCTCTTGGACTTTTTTGCATTCTTTCTTAGCCATCATTTGCCTCTGCCCCATAGTACCACACACCCTCAGTGCTGTTTACAATGAGCTTCATCCTTCTCACTGTACAAAAAAAACATACAGAGACTAAGCAAACCTATTGGAGAAGGATATGAACATAGCGTATGCTCACAAATTCCTTACAAGTTTCTTATTTATCCTTTTGTTCCCCAGAAGACTACTTGCACCTCCATGCCCTTTCCCCTGTATTTCTGGATAGAATATATGATATTTGGAAGCTTATCACACTCTTTTGGCTTTAAATTTTTCCTTTTCTCCAAGTATTCAATAAATTTTTCTACTGCATTTAACATTTTAGCAGAACCTAATAGTTTCATCATAAATCCATCATTTAAAAAATAAATAAATCCATCATTTTAGGAAAAAAAATATCTCCACTTAGTTTTTAATGTTAACTCTGAAAATAAATAAGTCAATTAAATTAATTTATTTGAAAATAAATTGAAAACATAAACAAATCTGTAATTACTACTCTTTCATAAAAATGGAAATTGTGTCCTGAGAGTATCAGTACACAGTTGTCGGCTCAAATTGACAAAACACTTTCTATTATTGTTGCTGCTATTATTGTTGTTAATGTTCACTTCTTCACATTTTCTCATATGGAATATGACATATTGAATACTGAGAGTTTTTGAATAAGTGATTCCTTGAAAAATCTCATGTATTTCTATAGGACTTCCTAACATTTTAATAGCATTCTATTATTCCTCAAATAAAAAAAGTTTCATGTGTATGTAAAACATTTTTCTTGACACTTTAAAGTGAAATGATTTTCTTTATAATTTGAGAACAAAATGCATATTTAAACAAACACAAATACTGACAGTGAAGGAGAGGAGTTTCTGAAGTTCAGATCATATTCTTCAAAAGAATATAGCACTCTATCTCAAAAAAGATACTTTAAAGTTTAAAAAACAACACGATTATTTATGAGGCTTTTAAACTAAATGTTATGACTAACTCTTACTATACATTTGTTCAAACTACTTATAAAAATCAGAGGGCTATTCAACCTACTTTTAAAGATCAGAGGACTACCTCAATTGTTAAAAAATAAATATCAAGTATTCTTCATTTATATCTAAAAAGAAATAATATATTAAGAAGCCTGCATATTCTTTAGAATTACTACCTAAGAATAAAAAATATGCAATAGAAGAGTTTGTTATACAAATACAAAATACCTACATAAGTAGGAAAATAATTTATTGTAAATAGAATCTAATGTAACTACTAGAATATGAATTAGACATTATCTATAATGTGAGTATTAATTAGACATTATCTATGTGACAATAACTTTGCAATTTCAAAAATAACACAAATTTTCAAAATAATGTCAACTTTCAAATTTGTTTAAATTTGGGCATATTTTTGTTGTGTATTTTGTAATTTATTTTATATATTTTTGCTTAACTAAAGAGATCATGTCTTACTCTGATATATAACAAGCTATACTCAATGCTTTCACACTCATAACCTATATTATTATATTCAATCACATATATATGTTGTTTATTTCTCATTTATCACGTGAAGACAATTTTCCTAGAAATCTCTGGCTCTTATTTCTAGGATGAACCAAATAATTTCTAAGCTTACTGAAAGACCATCATATTGGGATTTTATTGTATCTTAGTCCTGGTTTATTTTTAAAATTTGAAAAGAACAGCTCATTGAAATAAAAATTACCTACAATAAAATGCACATATTATAAATGTACAGATTGATGGGTTTTGACAAAGCTGTGTAACATCTACCATAATTAATATATCGAACACTCCATCAGCCCTAGAATCTACCCAGAGCCAATTCACCATTCTTTATCCCAGAAAATCACTTATTTGACTATCACAATAAATTAGTGTTGCTTATCTTAAAAGTGATATGAATAGAATCATATAGTTATATAATTGTATAGTATTTTACAGATTAATTTATATCGATATGATATCTGTAGTTGTTTCAAAATTTAATTCTTGTATAGTATTACATTTAATGTGTATATCCACATGTGTTTATTTATTCACTTGTTTATAAACATTGGAATTACTTTTAATTTAGGGCTGTTAAAACTAAAGCTACAATGAATAATCATATATTTTTTGTTGATATATTATCATTTATTAAGTAAATATCTAGGATTGGAGTTACTCTGGTATATGGTAAGTATATATTTACATTTATAAGAAGTTGTAGAATTGCTTTCCAAAATGGTTGCACAATTTTAAATTTCTACCAATATATTAGCATTCTGGTTTCTGCACATCCTCATATCCTCTCCAAAACTTGGCATTGTCCATCTTATTAAATTTTTGGCCATTCTAGTGAGTATGTAGTGGTATCTTACTGTGATTTTAATATGCATTTGCATTATTCCAATAAGTAAAAAACTGAACAGTTTTCCTGGGTATATTAGTGATATGGACATTTATATGTGTCCATTTGTATGTATGGTCAGTTTACCTCTCTAAATACTTTCATTGTGTTTTTCTTCTTATCATTGATTTAAACATTTTCTTTAGATATTCAAGATAAAAGTTCTTGGTCATATATAATTACTGTCAACAATTTATTCCAGTGTGGCTTTCCTTTTCTTTTTTTTTTAATTTTAATTTAATTTTATTAATTTTATTTATTTTTAAAGATTTTATTTATTTATTCATGAGAGACACACACAGAGAGCAGCAGAGAGATAGGCAGAGAGAGAAGCAGGCTCCTCGCAGGAAGCCCAATGTGGGACTTGTTCCCCCCGAGCCAAAGCTAGATGCTCAACTGCTGAGCCACTCAGGCATCTCTCCTTTTCTTTTCTTTAATGGAAATTTTTTTAAAGCAACATTGTTAAATTTAATGAAGTCCAATTTATCAATTTTGTTCTGCTTTACTTAGTGAATTGTATTATGTGTATACATATATATGCATATGTACATGTATTTATGTACATGTGAGCCTATATATTTTTTTAAGAATTTATTTATTTATTCATGAGAGACAGAGAAAGGCAGAGGGAGAAGCAGGCTCCATGCAGGGAGCCCAACGTGGGACTCGAACCCTGGTCTCCAGGATCAGGCCCTGGACTGAAGGTGGTGCTAAACCGCTGAGCCACCGGGGCTGCCCAGGCCTACACATTTTAATACAATATATAAGAATCCACTTCAATTTACTAACCTGTAAAATGAAGATAATGATAGCATTCATTTTTTGGGATTTTTGGCATTAATGAGAAAAATGTATGTAAAATAGTTTGAAAATAACCCAGTATATAATAAGCACTAAATGTTAGTTATTATTATTGCTAAAAAATATATTATATATATATAATATATAATAATATATTATATATATTATAATATATATATTATTGCTAAAAATAATAAGATTAATGCAATAAGACTTCTGTGCATAAGAGTTTATAATAGATTATATACTTTTGACAATAACAATAGAAAGAGTGAATCAACAAATTAATTTGACAACACAGTTCTGAATCAGTTCTTATAATAAATCTAACAAAGCATGTCTAATATATATATTCTGAAAGCTACAGAAAATTAAGAAATGAAAGAATATGTAAATAAACCAATAGATAAATTATCCTCATAAACAGAAGACTCAGTATTTTTAAGACTCAGTATTTTCAAGTTGTTAATTTTTTCAAAATGATTTATAGCTTAAATGCCATCCTATTCAAAATTATTTTCTGTTAAAAGAAAAATAAAGTTAGAAAACTTACTAACTTAACAGTATGATTTAATATATATAAAGTAAGGCAGTGATCAAGGAAGTTTATCTTTAGCATAAAGACAGACATATGGAAAATAGAACATAATAAATAGTTTAGAAATTTTTCCATGCATGATTTTTTTGAACAAAGTATTAAAGGAAAGCAATTGGGAAAATAGTCTTTTCAACAGATGTTGCAATAGCAATTAAACATCTCATGAGAAAAATAACTAAAATATATCTCAGCTTTTACCCTACACATAATAAGATAACATGAAATGAATTATGTACTTAATTATTATTATTATTTTTAATTCTAAAGAAAAATCTTTGTGATGCTAGGAAAAAAATCTTTCTGATACTAGGTAATCTAGAGACTTTTTTAGGACAAAATATAATGCAATAAGTACAAGAAAGAAAAAAATATACTGGACCCCACAAAATTTAAAACTTCTGCTTTTTAAAACCACTGTTAAGAAAATAAAAAAATAAATCACTGAGAAGATGAACATTTTTCCAAAACATGCACCTGATAAAGGATCAATAAGCAGAATTCGGAAAGCTCTTACAATTAAATTAGAAGACTAAAAGCCAATTTACTAAAACTGAGCAAAAAGTTTAAATAAACAATTTACCAAAGAACAAAAATAGATGTCAAATAAACACACAAAAAGCCAAAATATCCAGCTATTAGTAAATAAAACTTAATGAGATACAATTTCATATTTACTAGAATGGCTAAAATTTACAAAACCAAGGACAAAAGCAACAAACAATATCTGACAATGATAGTATTCATGAAAAAGCAGAATCAGTAAAAATTTCATATATTGCTGGTAGAAATGCAAATGTCACATTGTGATAAAGGAAAATACATTGAGACAAAATCATATCCAGGGTTTTATGGGTTGGGAGTGGGAGGAGATTCACTACAAAAGCACATGAGGGAGGGAACTTCATGGAGTGATAAAAAGATCCTGAATCCCAATTGTGGTAGTGGTTGCATAACTGTAAAGATTTGCCAAAATTCATTGCATTGAATACCAATTAAAGAGTAAAGTTTACTGCATGTTAATTATACCCTAGTAAACCTGACTTAAAAAATTAAAGTAATAATATAATTTTTTCTTTCTTTTTACAAAAAAAAAGGTAATATTTTTTTTGTCACCAGCAGAGTTGATTCAGCAGAACTGATTGCATGTGTATTTCTAATAGAAAAAAAAAATTGAAAAACAATATTGGCTAGAAGCAGTACTTTCATGCAAGAAGAAATGAAGACCATGATAAAGGTAAATACATAAGTACATATAAATAAACACTGACTATTTAAAACAAAAGCTAACTAGAATTCTTAAGACAATCTTTTAAGGAACTTCTTTAAAATTTATATGCATAAATAAAATTTATAAAAATGGTAACAAAAAATTTAAAGATCTTAATTTTTAGAAATTTTAAAAAAGAAATATTAAGCATAATTATATCAAAAATTAGCATCATTTTACATTGATAGCAGAATAATGAAATGAATTAACCAAACATTTCATAAGGGCTCCAAATCATATTCTGCTCCAAAACCTTTAAAATGTTGGCAATATTTTGAATTAGCATGAGAATATTTTCACATGGTATATTTAAAAAATATATACAAAAATATCTAACAGCTGTAAGTATTTAATTAAATATTTAACATCTGTAGGTTAAAAATGTATCACTTTCTTGGTAACAGAAAAGGATGCTTGAAATTTATTAATTAGGGTATATTCATGTAATATATTTGCATACCCTTTAGAAAACATTTGTCTACTTAGAATTTACCTTTTTTTTGTGAAATTGCCTTAATATATTATAGGACAAAAAAATGCCTGAAATGTGAAGGAAGACATGAGTAATAAGGTACTAATGATGATGATACTATTAGAATATATAAGCTAGAATCACTAAAATTTTCCATTGGTAGGTGAATTTTCTAATTAAACCTAATGCAATATTTTCTTGTTTGCTTCAGATAAAGTGAATTAGGCTTAATAGAGATTAGGGATATGTGTCTTTCACGACATATGCTTTTGCCACAAAACAGAATTTTTACTTTCTTTTTTTAAAGATTTTATTTATTTATTCATGAGAGAGAGAGAGAGAGAGAGACAGGCAGAGGGATAAGTAGGCTCCCTGCAAGGAGCCCCATGCAGGACTCAATCCCCAATCCCAGGATCATGACCTGAGCCGAAGTCAGAAGCTCAACCACTGAGCCACCCAGGCATCCCTAAACAATATTTTTACTTTCTAAAATGCAAGGTTGTCTATTATCTAGAATAATCAAGACCATGAAAAACACGTATTCTGACATAAAACTAGTTAAAGCCAATATATTCCAGATAAAGATATAGAAAAACAAACCTCAGAGTAATAAGAGTTCAAGGGTGCTTTTGGATGCATGCTTATATATCACTCTCTTGGTAACAGAAAAGGATATTTGAAATACGGGACCAGACTCACACTGATTTTTTCATTGCTTCTGGTCCTATTCCAGTAACACAATAATGTATACATTGATATCCTTGCTGGGAAGCAGCATCACTTACTTTCTATTTTCTCATATCCTAGCTTTGCCTATTCCCTATTATTTTAAGAAACATTATTTTTTATCATCTTCTGCAATTTCTAAATATTCTTAGGGAAATATTTTTAAAATTTAAAATGATCCATAGGTTTTAGTACTGTTGAAATAAAAGTGCTGTTTTAAATCTGTAATTAATAGTTATTATTTTGGGTTACATATGTTACCATCTCTGAAACTTCAAAGTAGCCTTAAGTGATACTTAATTGCCTATAAAAAATATTAGTCTTTTCTGTTTTAGCAGTCCAAGACATAGCCTTTGAATTGGGACATTAATAAAGAAATGAATTGATACTGGATGAAGTCAGCTTTACTCCCTATCCACTCTCTTCCCTCTCATTATGGAACCAAATAAAGAATTATGTGGCATTGAGCTTGGTTGGACTGAACTGAATTTCTTGATTAACTAGTATGGTCTTAGGTATCAATTTTAGAGGAATAATTCAATGTTAACAATAAGAATAATTAAAACCCTAAAAAAGAGACTAACATCAGAAATGACCTAAGGCATGAGAATCATTTGGCCATCTAACACCTTGACTATAATGTTAGGTAACAAGATCACAAGCTAGGTTCATGGAGTCAGGTAAAGTTGTGTATATAGTAGTCAGTTCTTATGAGCACTTCCGTTTTAAGTTAATACAAGTTCAGTAATAATTGAAGAAGGCCCAATTTTACAAGGATTAAAGATGTGGTTCGTTTTAGCCTTCATGACTTAAATAACAGGTTCCTGTACCTGGACTAAATGTTCAAATAATTTCCAGTGATTGGTGCTGCAGCATGCAATTTTAAGTTATTATCATGAACAAATAGTATGCTTCATGGTCTTCCTCTCATTCATCTGAACCTCGTGCAGTAAACAAACACAATCTCTGTATAAGAGCCTTATGTTATACAAAAATATGAAGTATGTCCCATGTTCATCCAAATTATACTCGTATCTGTTACAGCATAGTAAGCACGCATTACATCTTCTGCTCCTATAGAACATACCACTTATTTTTTTAAGCTTATTAGTCAATCTCCTTACAAAACACTTGAAGTAGTGGATTATTATTTGTTGTTTTGCTTAACGGAACAAATAGTGTTTATAGCAGCAATTGATGCACAGATGTATTTCCTCAAGGAAATCTCAGTAAGGGCAAGAAACCAACAAGCATGGAGAGAGAAGGAATCTAGCTAGTTGCTAACAGAGAGGTTTACAAAAGGTTTATGGGCACTATAGAGTAAGATCCTCTAAATCTTTCTGAGATGGGTGATCAGTTAGTGTGAAAAATTTACAGAGGAAGAAGGATCAATTCATGCTAAAACTTCATTGTAAAAAGTGATTTCTTAGACACAAAACATCAAAAAGCATATTCAGATAAAAGAGCTATCTGCATGCCAATAAATACTGATAATATGTTATAATATTTGTTTTAGAAGTCATAGGAATGAAACTGAGATGTTAAGCAAGAGACAATAAAGACAATTCACTCACAGTTCACATGTCTGGGTCGTGCACTGAACCTGGTATTAGAGATCTGTGAACAAATAAGATAGACATGTCCCTGTCTTCACAGAGCTTACAAAGTGGGAAGGACTGGGAATGTAGATACAGGAAAGGTTTTAAACAAATAATCATAAAAAAACATGGTGTAAGGACATAAAGCTCTGATAAATGTAAGGTAGTTTTTGCAGCAACTAAAGGACCAGAAACGTTTTTCTATTGAAACAACATCTCTTCTGAATTCTGTATCATTGTGTATTTATTGTGCATGCACAATTAATTAGAGATTATGTTATACACATGAGAGATACAGAACTAAATTAGAATTTTAGAAAATTATTTTTTACAATGTTGACAAGAGAATGAAGGAAGATTTGAACCAAGGCTGAAATGCCATTTAGGAGGCAAATGCTACACAGCAGAAAAATTATAAGAGCCAAATCCAAGCCAGTTGCAGTAGTAACAAAGAGGAGTGTATTGATTTGAGAAACTGTTAAGAAGTAGAATTAATGTAACATATATATCAAGGTAGCATAAATTTTATTTTTGATATGTTTTACTCTCTTTAAAATGAAAATAGTCAATACTATCTAGGATAGAGGGAAATGGACACTCCTGTAGGTTGTATAAATTGTTGTATCTCTTTTGGGAAATACGTTGATAATATGTATGAAGAGTCTTCAAATTATTCATGCTCATTGACAGTCATTCTACTTTTAGGGATCAATCATATGGAAATAGATATAAATAAAACTGTCTTGCACAAAGAAGTTCAATAAAACATTATTTATAAGAGTAAAATAAATGGTAATTGCCTAAATGTTCAATTCAGTAAAAGTATTTTAGTGTACAATTTTTAAAAAGTATATGTTTAGCAACATAAAGCAAAAACAAGATTACATGGCCTATAATATAAAGCCTATTGAAAAATATATGCCTAAAAAAGAGACTGATGAAAGTTTTAAGTTTTAACTCTAGGTCATAAGATCATTTTATATTTTTCCTTTTAAATTTATTGTCAATATAGTTCCACAGGAACATTTATTATGTTTCTAGTCAAAGAAAAGCTAAATTTACTTCATCCTTCTTAGGATGTGGTAACCCGTTGCGTGTAGTAGTAAGAAAGGATATTAATAATTAAACACACTTAGAAGATTTCTAGCTTTCTGGCTTGACAGGGATACTATATTTTAAGGGGAAGGATGTATATAAATTTGAACTTGTTGAATCAAGCAGATTCAGAAAATTTCAAGGGAAACCAGTAAACATTAAAATGTGGCTAGGTAAGTACATATTTGAGAAACATGGACTCATGTATACATATTAGTCAAGGCCATGCCCTGAGATAATAAGCCATACCCCAAGATAATACAGCTAAAGCAGTATGTATGAAATGAGAGGAAAAAATGCCAAAGATGGACTTCTGGATGGTATAAACATTAACACGCAAGTAAAAAAAAATAGAAAAAAATTGAATCAGAGCAGATAATTTACTTATTTATTCAGATACCAATCAACTCATCAGTTTGCCATTTAACATATATTTTTAATTAACTATATGTTAAGGACTAGTCTAGACTCAGTAATATAAGAAGTAAGCTTTAAGGAGTCAACTGTGGAGTTGGAGAGAAGAAATATAAACAGATTTTGCTAAATAGGTAATAGGTGAAGACTGCTCAAAATCACCAGAGAAGAATGAAGGAAGTCAAGAGAGAAAAGGCCTTCAAAGTATAAAAGATCACTATAAGTTCAACACTTAGAGAGAAATTCATTATTTTAAATACCAGAATATGCCTAATGGCTTGCTGCAACATAAAGTCATTGAGATACATATTATCCTTCAACTGTAATAATAGAAAAGTGTGGCAGAGTATAAAAGTCAAACAAGAGACAAAATAAGAATGGAAGTAAGAAAGACATGCTTAAGTAGAGCAGTAGAGAAAAATCAAAGATAAAAGAGAGGTGACAATGTCCAGGAAGAGAGAATATGAAATGTTGAGAGGAAACTAAAAACCTTAACCTAAAAGACATACCAGTAGACTCAGTAGCCTAAAGACAATGAAAACATTAAAAAGTTAAGTTTCTATGAGGGCATAAGGGAGTTCATGAATTTATTTCTTTGAGACAAGTTAGGTGAATGAGAGGGATGCTGAAAACAAGGATGGCTGTAGAAACAGAGTTGGAGAGTTAAAACATTTGAAGTAGCACTTATAAGAAGGAAGAAGTGATGAAACATAGCTAGAAATGTTGAATGATTGAACTCTTTATATGTGAAAAGATACAAATGCACTCAAATATGATTTTTTAAATTATTCTCAGCAATTCATTTCTTAGAGTGTAATAAACACAGTAAGGGATTAGTCTGGTGGAAGGATTTACTGATATGGAAGATAAACTGACATCTAAGATTTCTGTTGAAGTAAATGATATATATTTTTTTTAATTTTTTTAAAATTTTTATTTATTTATGATAGTCACAGAGAGAGAAAGAGAGAGAGGCAGAGACATAAGCAGAGGGAGAAGCAGGCTCCATGCACTGGAAGCCCGATGTGGGATTCGATCCCGGGTTTGCAGGATCGCGCCCTGGGCCAAAGGCAGGCGCCAAACCGCTGCGCCACCCAGGGATCCCTAAATGATATATTTTAATTTAGTTGTTTAAAGTAGTCTGTACAAAAATTAATATCTTACTGGGAGTATTAAGGCATATTCACACAATTTTCCACTTCCACCTATGATGGAGTAATTAAAAAAAAAATGTTCTCACCATAAAACACTAGGGAAGCCAATTGATATACAAATCAAAACGAAAAAATAAGTAATTATTCTGATTGATAGTTTTGGAAGAATGCTATTACAAATAGAACACCAGAAAGAAGGGATGAGCAGAGGAAAATTGATAGTCTGTAGCTAATCTTTCAAGTATTTACCAATACTGGTTTCATGGTGAAAGCAAGTAACTTTAGTAGAGGTATGACACCAAAAGTCAGAGAAGTCAACAGATGTGGTAATCAGTGATGCTAGAATGATGAAAACAGATATTCAAGACAGGGCTATCAAGAAAGCTAGTGCATGCATGCATCAAGCTTCTGGTAAGAAATGAGGAACAAGGATAAAATTCTGATAAGCTTGAGGTTTTCTCCCTGAGAATGTGAATTATGAAATAAATAAATAAATAAATAAATAAATAAATAAATAAATAAATAGATGTTGAAGATTAGTGTTGATATATTTCTCAGTCTTATTGTGTTAAAAGGACAAAAATGGGAGTTTATGAGCCTCTGAGGTAGTCCTAATAAATACATTAGTATTTCATTTGAAACAACTAACTGGCTTCCTAATGGAAGCCAGGATAAATGAAAGGTAAACTAATAATTAAAAAAAAACTAATAAATAGGACACAACATATACAATATCTGACATTTAATAACAAAGGCAGATTTTGATTAATTGAAAATATGTACTATAATGTTAAAGAAGCCACTAAATATACACACATACACACACACATAGAGTTATATCTAACTTGTCATAAAAAATGAAATAATAAAAAATACTCAGTTGTTCCCCCATAAAAGGAAAACATGAGGAAAAAGGGAATGGAGAACACATAGAAAAAGTAGAAGGCTGGTAGATTTAACCTAAAAGATATCATAATAACTTTAGATGCAAATGGTCTAAGGCAGAGATTGTCAAATTATATGAAAAAGAAAAACTCAAATGTTCTGCTGATACAAATTTAAACATAAACAAGATAAAAGAAAAGGATGGAAATGAATATATCATCCCAGCACTAATCAAAACTATTTTAATAACAAAGTAAAGTTCAGACCAATGAGATGGGGAAAGGAGGGTCAATTCATAATGAATAGAAGATCCATTCATCAAGATGATGTAACATTCTTAAATGTGTATGAACATAATAAGAAAATCAGAAACACACCAGAAGCAAGACAGATCAGAAGCAAGAACCAATGATTTGGAAGGAGAAATTTAAAAATCCAGTATAACCTACTCCTATGTGATCCATGTGCCAAGGTATAAATCAAAGGGAAATTAGCATTTGAAATTAAATGAAAATAAAGTACAACATATCAAAATGTGTAGGCTACCAAGAAAGTTGAACTTAGAGGGACATTTATAGCAATACTTTTTAGAATAGAAGAAAGTTTTCAAATCAGTGACCTCAGCCTAATCATAATAAGACTACAAAGAAAATAGAAATTCATTCAAGAGGCAGAACCAAACATAAATCCAAGAAAAAAGAAAGTAAATCTATGAAACTAAAAACTGGTTCTTAAAGAATATTAATAAAATTGACATGCACCTAGCCCCAGATTTATAAAAATAAAAAGAGACAAAAGAAATAACCAATACTCAGCCTCAGAAATAGCATCCTTATAGATTCAAATTTGTAGTTAACTTTCTCAGTATTACATTCCAACCCCCAAATGGCTTCACTGGTCAATTCTATCAACATTTATGGGAGAATTGATACCAATACTACCATAATTATTTCAAGAAACTCTTCCTAGCTCATTTTATAGGCTAGCATTATACTCCTATCAAAACCAGAAAAATACATTGGAAGTGAAAAAAATACACACCAATATGCATCATGAACATGAATAAAAACTTTTCTCAATATATAAACCCAACAATAATTCTGAAATAAAAAGAGCACCATGACCAAGTCGAGTTTATCCTAGAAGTGAAGGTTGCTGTCACCTGCAATATTCAGTCATTGTAATTTACCATCGGTAGGCTAAAAATAAATGATCATATGCTTAGCACAAAAAGAAACCGCTTTGTTCATATTGATCTCATTATTGATCTTATTGTTCATATTCCATAGGAAAAAAAGCATAAGTTTACACAAAGACCTGAATACAAATGACTATAGCAGATTTAATTGTGTTGGCTAACCACATCTCACATGACCCATATGTCCATCAAGAGGTGAATGGATGAAAAATTTATGATAAATACACATAATAATATTAAATGCCATACTGCTGAATGATATTCAGCAATTAAGAGTAATGATTTACTAATACATGCAACAAAAATGGATGAATTCCCAAATAAGTAAGTTGAGTGAAAGAAGTCAGATAATAAAAAGCATTTATTTGATTTCATTTACATAAAAACCTAGAAGATGCAAACTAATCTATAGTAACACAATTAATTTCAGTGTTTGGGTTCATGGTGAGGGAATGGGAGAAATGATTTATAAAAGAATATAAGGGAAGTTTTGTGGATGATAAAAATGTTGATTCTGAGATTCTGGTGACTTTTTATGGATATTTGTAAGAGTTAAAACTCAAAATATTTACATCTTAAATATGTGCAGTTTATTGTATGTAAATTGTACTTCAATAAAATGTTAAAAGTTGAGAAAACATCAAATGCATTTGTATACAACAGCAATGAGCAAATGTAAACTGACACCAGTTGCAATATCGTCAAAAACATCACATTCTAGGAATAAAACTATAATTCGCAAGTCATTAACAAGGAAATCAAAGATCTAAACAAACAGGGAGATATATTCTCTCTGTGTGTATGTCTAAGTTTCCATTTTAAGGCAGATTTTTTTAAGGCAGATTTTTATGTAATCTGACAATTCAAATTAAAAAAGTGTAGCCAATGCAATCTTTATAAATTAAAAAAAAATCTAGAGGATGGATAAAGGTATAAAGAATTGTATATTCAGCAAGCCTGTATGAAGATCACACAAAAAAATAATCATTGGCTAATGGAATACAGAGTTTATAAACAAATAATCATAATGCGGTGGGTAAAAGAATAATCTTTTAAGTAAATGGTTCTCGGTCAATTGAATATCCATTTGGAAAATAAGTGAAATTTACCTCACACCACATGAAAAAATTAATCCCAAATGGATTTTAGATTTAATGTAGAAAAAAAAACATTTCAATTTCTAGAACATAACAAAAGAAAATAACTTTATAATTGCAAATAGGACACCAGAAAACATTAAGTAAAAGATTGAAAATTTGAGTCACATTACAATGAACAGTGTTTGCTTGTTAAAAGACACCATTAGAGAATGAAAGTTAAGCCTCAGAGCTAGAGATGATACTGAATGTGTGTATCTTTTATTAAGAAGGATTTATGTCCTGAATTTAAAAAAAAAATAGCTTTTACACATCAATGACCAAAGGATAGATGATTCCAACAAACATGGGCAAAATGTGAATCAACACTTTAGTGTAAAAATACTGAAATCATTAAAAAAATAGAAAAGATTCTAGTCTATCAACCACTAATCATCAAACAAATTCATTCATCATGGGAATGTAAATTGATATAACCAATTTGTGTGGAGGTATGCTTTCATTTCTTTTTTTTCTAAGTAAGCTCTGTGTGCAATTTAGGTCTTAAGCTCACAACCCTGAGATCAAGAATTGTGTGTTCTACTGACTGAGTCAGCCAGGCACCTCTAGTATAACCGATTTGGAAAGCTTTTTGGCAATACTTACTAAGACATAAAATATTTATATTCTATGATACAGAATTTTCATTCTTCCAAATATGTCAAGTAGAAATTCATATATGCACTCACCAAAAGATGTACACCAAAATGATTACTATAGCACTATTTATGGCAGCCTCATCCTAGAAATAACCTAAGTCTATTAGTGGAAAAATAAGTTGGCATATATTCTATTCATTCTATAGAATGTTATATATGTGATGGAAAACTAATCTGTCACTACACATTATAATATAACTCCACAAAAAGAAAACTAAGCTAAAGAAGACAGATACTAAGAAGAACATGCTACATAATTTTGTTTTAATGAAATCTAAAACAGTTCATAGTAATGTACAATATTAAAAGTCACTATAGCACAAAAACAGACAATGGAACAGAATAGAAAATCCAGAAATGGACCCACAACTCTATGATCAACTAATCTTCAACAAAGCAGGAAAGAAATATCCAATGGAAAAAAGACAGTCTCTTCAACAAATGGTGTTGGGAGAACTGGATGGCAGCACACAGACAAATGAAACTGGACCACTTCTTATACCATACACAAAAATAAATTCAAAATGTGAGACAGGAAACCATCAGAATCCTAGAGGAGAACACAGGCAGCAACCTCTTTGACATCAACCATGGCAACTTCTTACCAGACGCATCTCCAGAGGCAAGGGAAACAAAAGAAAAAAAAATGAATTATTGGGACTTCATCAAGATAAAAAGCTTCTGCACAGCAAAGGAAATAATCAACTAAATTAAATGACAACCTACTGAATAGGAGAAGATATTTGCAAATAACATATCAGATAAAAGGTCAGTATCCAAAATCTATAAAGAACTTAATCGAACTCTATATCGTAAAAACTATCTAGTTATAAATGGGCAGAAGACATAAATAGATATTTCTCCAAAGAAGACATACAGATGGCTAACAGACACATGAAAAGATGCTCAACATTCACCATCAGGAAAATACAAATCAAAACCACAATGAGATGTTACCTCACACCAGTCTGAATGGCTAAAATTAACAACACAGGAAACAACAGATCTTGGTGAGGATGTGGAGAAAGGGGCAACCCTCTGATATTTCTGGTGGGAATGCAAACTGTGCAGCCACTCTGGGAAACAGTAGGGAAGTTCCTCAAAAAGATAAAGAACTATCTTACCACCCAGCAATTGCACTACTAGGTATTTACCCAAAAGATACAAAAAAACTTGAAGGGGCACATGCACCCTGATGTTTATAGCAGCATTATCAACAATAGCCAAATTATGAAGAGCCCAAATGTCCACTGACTAATGAAAGCCTAATGAAGATGTGGCACACACACACACACACACACACACACACACATACACTGGAATATTACTCAGCCATAATAATGCAATCTTGCCACTTCTGACAACATGAATGGAGCTAGAGTGTATTATGCTAAGCAAAATAAGTCAGAGAAAGGTAAATACCATAAGCAGGGGCTCCTGGCTGGCTCAGTTGGTCAGGCATCTGACTCTTGATTTCTGCTCAGGTCATGATCTCAGGGTCATGGAATCCAGCCATCAGTCAAGCTCTCCACTCTGCGTGGCATCTGCTTGAGATTCTCTCTCTCCTTCTCCCTCTGCCCCTCTCCCTCCTCAAGCTTGCTCTCTGTGTACTGGAAAATACAATTCTGTCTGTCTCTCTCTCTCTTTCTCTCTCTCTCTCTCAAATAAATAAAAACTTTAAAAGAAAAGGGAAAAAAATCAAGGCAGATGAATATGGGGGAAGAAAAAAAAAAAGAGAGGGAGGCAAACCATAAGAGATTCTTAACTATAGAGAACAAACTGAGGGTTGATTGGAGGGGAGGTAGGCAGAGGGATGGGCTAAATGGGTGATGGGTACTGAGAAGGGCACTTGTGGTGATGAACACTGGGTATTATATGTAAGTGATGAATCACTAAGTTCTACTCCTGAAATTAGTATTACACTATATGTTAACTAGCCAGAATTTAAATAAAAACTTTAAACACACATAAATAAATAAGTAAATAAATAAATAACTTAATTAATTAATTAATTAATTAAATATCACTATGTTGTTTACCTTTGGAGAAGGAGTAGCGACTGGAAAACTACTCCTGCGGTACCTCATTATTCTATTTCTTGATCTCAGCATGAGTCACAGTGATGCCATCACTTTGGGAAAACCTACCTATGATTTATGTACTTTTTTGTAAGTTTTAGTATAGCGTCACGTTCTTCAGTAAAACGCTTACCTAAAATTTCAAACACATAGGTTAGTCTTCTCAGCAATTTTGAGTTGTAATACCTTTTCAAGCTCTAGAATTTTTTCACAGAAAACTTGAAAAACTATGCAATTTAAACAATGCTAGAACATTCAGCAACCAACTCCAACAGGTATTTGTGTATATAAAAGCTTCCATAGTTATCATGTTACTGTGTATCCTTCAAAACATTGTTGCTTTTGAAAAAGTTTTACTTTGAAATATACTCTGGAAAAAAAAAAGAAATATACTCTGATTTCTCTTAATCATAAAATTCTTATGCATTTCAGCAATTCTTAATCTTTGGTCCAAGCTGATGAAACTTATTACCTGTTATATCTTAATTGCAAATGCAATTCCATCCCACCCTGGGTTATATTCAAAATCTGTCAACTCAAAGTTCAAAGGGAAATTATGTTCACTATATGCAAACAATACAAGGTTTTTAATAAAAAACAAATTTTGTCCTTAAAACAAGACTGTGACATACTGTTATGAAATATATGTAGATTAACCTAACTCCACAAAACAGAAGATATCCAGTGATACATATACCTGTCATGTAGTATGAACATTAGTCTGGTAATTTTATTCTATTTTCTACACAAATGTTTTGGTGTCATATAAACAGGCTACATAATCATTTTAGCATTTTAATCTAAGTTTCTCCTTCATTACTAGGTACTAACAAAAGTAAATTAGAGAAACAAGTTTAACATTTTTCATATATTCTGGAGTATAAAAGCAACCTTGGAAAATACAAAGCTTGCAGTTGACTCAAGGAAAGAATAAAATGTATTTTGATACTGTTCTAACTTTTTATAAGATTTCTTTAAAATCTCAAGGGTGAAGAGACTAAATTTCTTTTTCATTTTGAGATAATTTTATATCTGAACCAAATTCTAATATGTCCATAATGCCTACAAAACACTTTTAAATCAACACAAACAACTATGCTAAGATCATAGCTGTCTTTCCTTTTTTGTGTGTGTTTGTTACAAAGTGTTTTTGTCACAGGAAATTTCCCTGTTTTCAGTTAAGGATTGTTTTCAAGGAGGATGAATTTTACTCAGTTTATTTCTACCCTAGAGAAGTTTCTTATGCAGATGTTTAGAAAATAATTGCGAAGTCTTGCTGTTTGTTCCCAGGGACTCTTTTAAGTAAACTTCTAATATCCCATAAAGGCAATAAGTAGAAAAGGTACAATTTATCTTTTGTATTGCCTAGGGATCAGATTGGTTTCTATATAACAGGGAGAAATGAAGGCAACATTTTAACCAGTTGAATGATTTAAGTTTCTTTCTGGCAGATATGACCTTGTTGATATCATTTTCATCTTTGGATCATCTGTGTAGTTGTCATTTCATTCCATGCCCCCTTTTAAAGTTTAATAGCAAAGCTATGTGGTCTATAGTTATTATATTTTTAAAAAATATATTTCTGGAAAACATATTGCTGCTTTACGAATTAAATAGCAACAAAAGGGACACAAATAAAACATATAAAACTTTACCTTTATTCTTTTACTATGGTGCAATAAAAAACCATAAGCATGCAAGATGCATTAATTGTTTGAGCTAAGCATACAGATCTTTAATTCTATTGCTTACACTACAAATACTATCATGAACTTGTGTTGAGTGAATTTAGGCGTATTTCATGATATCAATCTCCCATACAAACTATATCTGTCATTTAAAATCTCTGTGCTAAAGATTACATTCTTTTATATCTGTCCAAAAATTCAAAATCTACTAGTCTTTCAAGGTTGGTATCCACAAACATTCTTTCATAACCGTAACTGAAAGAAATATCTCCCTCCCCTAAGATGCCATAATATTTTATCAGTGTTTCCACCAGATTATTTAATATATAATCACTTACTGAAATAACATTTTGAAGCATCTTTACTGTTTTTATAGGCTAAGTATCCAAAGACTAGAAATCTGAGTCTGCAACTAAGTATATAATTCCTAAAATATTTTCACATTTGTATTAGGTATTTATTGTTGCTATTAACTCATTGAATTAAACTTTTTTTTTTTTCCTTCAGTAGCTCATACACACTATACTATATGGAGAAACACCTACTTGCTTCTACAGAATAATGAGATTAAAAATGATAACTCAGGGTAATTTTATATATTTTTTGTTATTAAAATGATGTGTTTTAGAAAAATAAAAATAAATAACATAAAATAAGATGTGTTTTGTATTCTAAAGATTCGATTTCTTATTTGATTTTAGGCTCACCCCTTCATCTAACACAGATGAAGTTAAGACTTCAATGATTTGGAATTCAAGAGAGACATAACCCTTCATCCCTCCCCATGTCTTTTCTCTTAAACCTTCCTCCTCTTACCTCTAATTTGACTCCAATAATGAAGACACAATACCCCTGGCCAGCAGAGAGGGCAGCTATATCTGACCTACAATGCGTTTTGGTGATGCTGTGAAGACATAGTCGGGTGCCTTCAGTGAGGAAAGGAGAAGCTTGAAGTCCCCCTTGGTTAGAGTGGTATTAATATCCTTCGCTATTTTGGAAATCTTGTCCTCAGTGGTCTTTCCTTATGGTCAGATTTGTCAAAACAAACCCAATTCTTTCTTGAGAGGCAATCATGTGGCTTTTTGTCTCTACTAGCAGTTTCAAATCCCTAAAGCTTCTTAGCTTTCAAGATCTCATAAGTGTGCTAGACACTATCCAGAGTGCTTTTGGTTTTTGTTTGTTGTTGTTGTTGCTGTTGTCGTTGTTGCTGTTGTTGTTCAATTACAGCAGTAGCAGACTGATGGGAATTTTATAACAAGAGTCAGGTATGAATCTCTTTGATGTGGGCTTTTGAGAATTGAGTCACTTTGAAGTCATCTGTGGGCTCTATAATATCCTACTGCTTACAGATAAAGGAAAAGTGCATTAGCATTACTTTATAAATACATGTTACATGCTTATGTCACACATTTTGATACATATTATATGTTTATGTCACATGTTTTGATACATGTTATACGAATGAGTGAAAGATGATAATCTATTAAATATTTATCACCACTCTGGGCTATATCCCAATTTTGCAGACTAAAAAACTATATATAATAGTTTAAGGGGCACCTGAGGGCTCAGTGGTTGAGTGTCTGCCTTTGGTTCAGGTCGTGATCCCGGGGTCCTGGGATCCAGTCCTGCATTGGGCTCTCTGCAGGGAGTCTGCTTCTCCCTCTGCCTATGTCTCTGCCTCTCTCTCTCTGTGTCTCTCATGAAAAAATAAATAAAACCCTTTAAAAATTAGTTTGCAAAATTATGAATGTTACTTATGAAAGTAAATATTTAAAAGGATAAAATAAATTACAACAAAATATAAAAGTATTATGTATACCACAAGCATGTAATCTAGAAGAAAAAGGATACTGATTAACTTTCCAAAATAAGTGTATTTGTCATATTTTAATTATCCATTTTTTAAATTTTGTCTTCAGATGAAAATACACTTTTAAAATAATATTCTAAAGAGAGAACAAAAAGAAAAGTCGACCTTTTCCTTAGCAGAGTTGACTAATATTGCTTATTAGTATTGACGGCTTGAAGAAATTTATCTCAACTTTGCAGTTTTTTATTAGTAATGTGGTGTACTTTTTTCATACCTTTCAAACATAAGGAAGCTACTTCAAGTGTTTTTATTATATACACTGCATATATATATTTTAAGGTATTTTAAATCTGTGTAGTGACAATTCTGAAATAATTTCTAATTACTGACGCCATTCTGTGGTATCTTCTTCAAATTGGATTATGAATTTTACATTATGACAACATAAGCTGCATTTCAATAAAAACTATGAAAGTTCATTTCATCTACCAAAGTTAAATAATTCTTCAAAATGAAGCTAGTATTGGTATTTTCATACGTGTTGTTTAGAGCCTATAAACTGTTTATTACTTTACTATTACTTGCATATTCCTTCTGCATTTGCATCTTTAGTTTGGAGATATTCTAATTCTCATAATGTTCTTTACCTTTTGCTATGATTTTCATTATATCTAGTCTAGTGGCTATCATGATTCCATTCCATGTATTTATAAATTGAACAGAAATATTTTTAGTTTCTAATTCATTTTTAAGAGTTTTGACATTTCAAAGTTTATGAAATCTTCTTTCATTATTTAATGCTTTGAGTCTCAACTAGAACAGTTTTATCAATTACATTTTAATCTTGTAGGGTCAGTATTCAAATATATATACATATATATTTACTCATATACTATATATTATATAGTTTATATATACACAGCCATATACACTCACATGGTATATATATATGTCTATATACTTGTATATATACTATATCCATATGCTCTATATTTATATTTCTATAAAATATACATAAATTTATAAAAACACAAATTTATCAAAATATATAAATGACATATATGTCATATATATGTCTCTCACTCTATATATAATGATACTTATGAATATATCAAATATATCAAAATATATAAATGAAATAATATGTCTCTATATCTCCCTCTCTCTCTCTATATATATATATATATTCATGAAAGTAAATATTTACTTTCTTATATATATTTACTATATATATATGTATATATATATATATAGAGAGAGAGAGAGAGAGAGATCATGTGAGTATATAAATTATATGGTATAAATATTGGAGGGATCCTTACAAATAAGAGACCCTGAAGATTGAGTTCATTACCATCAAGGTCGATCTATCCAAAATAATGTGTTTTTCTTTCACAAATGATTACACCACATTTATATTACATTAGTGAAAATGATGTGAAAGTATATTTTTAAAATTCTGTCATATATATATACCATACATTTTGATAACTCAGATAGGTTGTAAAATTACTTATTCACTATTCATTTACATAAAAAAATAGTAAATTCACAACATTGTGTGCTCTAAATAAGTGTTACATAAATGAACATGGTCCTGGTGGGGGACAGAAAGTACACAATAAGATAATTAATAATTATCTATCTGGTGGGTTTATATTAATATAATTTATAATAAGTTATAATTGCTATGAAAGTAAAAGCAGGTGATATGAAAGAAAATTGATAAATAATGAAAGAGAATTAGGCAGATTTAGACTCCATTTGTGGTGATAGCTGCTGGGGTAAAATGATATTTAATCTCATAAAATAAATAGTAGGAACTAATAAGCATGTATTATATGATACTTATTCCTGTGTATTATGATGAATAAAATAATATATTTTGGTGCAGCACCTCCATAATGGCAGAAAAAACATCAACAGAACATCTCCTCATCAAAACAACAATTTCACTACTGAAAATTATAAAATAAAATCATTTAAAGCCTGTGGGAAATGTCCTAAAAGAATACAGTCAATGGAGAATCATTCATTTAATCTACAAAATTTCAGTGACAGCAGCAAGAGCATCTGTGGCATGTGAAGCATACACAAGGTGCTCCATTTGGGTTAGGTATGGCCAAGAAGATGGAGTCTCTTTCATCTCTCTCTCACCTTCTAGTCTGGTACTGCCCTTTCAACATGAGAAGGACAGGTTTCCAACATTCTCAACATCATGTAGTAGAAACTTTACTTCGAGCAGTAGCAGCTATGAAGATGAAGTCTCTGATACCCTACCCTGCCCTTTACCTGTAAGGGCAGGAGCTCTACTCTAGCCATAGCAGATTGAGCTTTAGGATACATATTTCAAGCCAGCTATTAAAAAAAATCATTTTATTTAAATACATTTAATTGACATATAATGTATTATTAGTTTCAGGAGTAGAATTTAGTGATTCATCAGTTGCCTATAACAACCAGTGCCCCTTATATTGCATGCCCTCCTTAATCCCCATAATCCAGTTACCCCATCCTCCACCCACTTCCCCTTCAGCAACCCTGTTTGTTTCCTAGAGTTAAGAGTCTCATGGTTTATTTCCCTCTTTGATTTTGCCTTATCTTATTTTCCTCTCTCTTCTCCTATGTTCATCAGTTTTGTTTCTTGAATTCCACATAGGAGCGAAATCATATGATAATTGTCTTTATCTGACTGACTTACTTTGCTTAGCGTAATACTCTCTAGTTATACCCATGTCATTGCAAATATAAAAAGTTCATTCTTAATTATGATTGAGTAATATTTCATCGTAAATATATACCACATCGTCTTTAGCCATTCATCTGTCAGTGGACATCTGGGCTCTTTCCATAGTTTGGCTATTGTGGACGTTGCTGCTACAAACATTGAAGTGCATGTGCCCCTTCAAATCACTATGCTTATATCCTTTGGATAAATACCTAGTAGTGCAATTTCCGGGTCATAGTGTAATTCTATTTTTAATTTTTTGAAGAATCTCCATAATGTTTCCCAGAGTGGCTGTACCAGTTTTCATTTCATTCCCATCAACAGTGTAAGAGGGTTCCCCTTTTTCCATATCCTCACTACCATCTGTTATTTTCTAACTTGTCCATTTTAGCCATTCTGACATGTGTGAGGTGGTATCTCATTGTGGTTTTGATTTGTATTTCCCTAATGTCAGGTGATGCTGAGCATTTTTTCATGTGTCTGTTAGCCAGACATATGTCTTCTTCAGAGTAATGTCTGTTTGTGGCTTCTGTCCACTTCTTGCCTGAAGTTTTCTTTTTTTTTTTGAGGTGTTGAGTTTGATAACTTCTTTTTAGATTTTGGATACTAACCCTCTATTGAATACGTCATTTGCAAATATCTTCTTCCATTCTCTTCGTTGTCTTTTAGTTTTGTTGTTTCCTTTGCCAGGCAAAAGCTTTTTATCTTGACAAAGTCCCAAGAGTTCATTTGCTTTTCTTTCCTTTGCCTCTGGAGACATGTCTAGCAAGAAGCTGATGCAGTTGAGATCACAGAGGTTGCTGCCTATGACCCCCCTCCTAGTAAGCTCATTTGTGAGTATTAGTATGTTCTCAACTAGTGTTCAAATGATTCTCTCCAGGGGAACATCATTGGGCAATATCATATCTGTGCTCCTAGAGGAAATAGGGTGGGGTTGAGTTCCACCTTCCGTAAGGCCACTGAGATACCGCACAAGTAACTGGGCAGATACACTGTGCCATGTGAGGGTAAAGGCAAATTGCAACTCTGCTACTACTTATTTCTGATGTTGTAACAAATTAATTCTTAATTCCATCTGTAATTTTAATTTACCCTGGCCAGGCAATCTAACAACATATTGACAGATTTTGCAGATTAGTGGGTATATTCTCCAGTATTTAATAAGCCTGTGTTTGAAAATTATACACATGCACTTTATTTCTTTCATTTGTTATGAGCATCCTGCTTCTGTTCCATTTATAAACTTGTCAAAGTTGGTCTATTTTGTTAATGTTAAAAAACTGTTTTTATATCCTATACATTGATTTATTTGATATGTATGCTAACTCTAACTCAGAGTATATTGTTTTTTACCTCTGTTTTATAATTTTGGATAGTGAACTCATTATTTTGGACCACACTCTGAGAAAAAAAAAAAAAAAAAAACTTCTCATCCCTCTGAGATAATAGTTCTTGCTCCCCCCCCCCAACTTGCTAGCAAATTCTTTCCATTTTCCTTATTGCCACTCTGTGTTAATTATTTTATTTTCTTAGCTTCTTGCTGAGCTAAAGCCTTTCATGGATGCTAAATATAGATATTTATCTCAATTCAACCTCCCACTTATGTTCAAAGTCTCAATTCCTGTCCCAAATGAGGCATCAAAACTTAAGCTTCTTCATTCCTACAATTATCTGCTAGCATTATGAAATATGCAGGGTATTTAGTGTTCTTTTTTTTTTAATCTTGATTTTAATCCATGGAAATTTCCCTTAGTTTCTCTGAAATTTTTCTACTCATTTAGTAGGATTTTCTGAAGTATTCCTAAATGTTTGTAGTAAGAGAGTTTTCAAGTTGTAATATCTCATATGGCCTCTTCTTATAAATTTATGAATTTTTGGTATTTAAAGAGTCTTCTAAATAGAGAAAAGAGAATTATTACTAATAGTTGACAGTGAGACCGTGATTTATCAATTTGCTATGTATACATTACATACTTTAGATACTTTAATCCTCACCTCCTGTAAAATATGTATATTACTCCAGTTTTTTTCAGATAAGAAACCTGTGGCTTATTGACATTAATTGGAAATTCTAATTTAGGTTGGCCTGATTCCATCCATTCAATCATTCATGCATGCATTCAACCATTTATTTAACAATATGTGCAGAGTCTAGAGGGAGAGATGGATATAAAACAAAAGTAATTGAAACATAATTATCTAATTGTAGTTGTAATGATAACTATGAAAACAGATTGTAGTTTGCAATGAGAGCTTATGGCCACATGTGTCATCAAGGGAGACTTTCCCTAAGGAAGTAATGTTAAACACTGACATAAAATTTGTATCAGTACAGACTATATTAAGGTTGTATGTATGTACATGGTGTATGTGTGTGTGTGTGTGTGTGTGTGTGTTGTGTGTGTGTTTGAGAGAGGATGTGTGGGGGAATGAGAAAGAAAGAGAGATGGGTGAGGAAAAATATGAGGGTGCTAACTTTGTATGTAAAGGCATTTTTAGACTATGACATGAAAATCTCAAAAAGCCCACTCAGAAAGCCATAGAAGGAGGATTGTATATAAAAATGAAGAATCCAGGCTGACGCCAAAACACGTTGAACCTCACAAGTCATGTTAAAAGCATTAAAAGATATCGAGTGTTTTGGGGACGACTTGGAGGCACAGTCAGTGAAGTGTCTGACTCTTGGTTTTGGTGAGGTCATGATCTCATGGTCATGGGATCCAACCCTGAGTCAGGCTCCATGATCAGTGTGAAGTCAGCTTGATTTTCTCTTCCTCTTGCTCTGCTCCTCCCACTTGTGCTCTCTCTGTCAGAGAAATAAATCTTTTTTTTTTTTTTAAGAAGATATTGAATGTTTTTATTGGAGCAAATGTACAGGGAAGGGTAATATGCTTTAATTTTTTATTGTCCAAGCTAACCTAGAACTTTCTCTTTTAATAGTCAGTTGAGATAAGCATTATTAAGTATTATGGCCTTCAAAACTGGGGGGTTGGAATCCCAGTCATCCTTAAAATTACAGCCATATACTGGGTAAGCCATATACTGGGCAAATATGAGAAAGACATTACAACTTAAATAAATTGAAGCTTTCAAATAGGAAGAAAGGATATGAAAATTAATGGAGAAATTTTGACTAGCTATATTAGAGTTTAGGTACATGTGAGAATAAACTAGTTTAAATGTCAATTGAGAGCTAGTTAGGATGTTTCTTCTTTTTCATTATCACAAGGAGTGCTTCAATAAACATTCTCATATCACTCTTCTTGTACACGTGTGAGAATTTTTCAAGAGTAGTCACTTAGAAATGAAATTTAAAGGTCATAGAGTACATGCATTTTGACTTTCTGTTATAATTAAATTCTATCCAAAATAATTTAACAAATATACACTCCTATCATCAATGAGATCTCATTTTCACAATTTTAAGAACATGGTCTTTATCATTCAATAAAGATATCAAAAGGGTTACAATTATATAGTCACGGTAAGGGCAAAATAGACACATATCAACTCCAGAAATTGCTAATCCAAAATCAAGACAGGTATGATATCTCTACTCTCTTATTTTTCTTTTACCATGATCTAAGAATTTGGCAAAAAATAGTGGCTTTCTACTGGAAGTGGAGGGAAAAATGGAATTTGGGGAAATGGAAATAAAGCTCCTGAGGTACCCCCACATATTCTCAATTCAATCTTTAGACTTGGATTCGCCCAAGATGAAAGTGATGTTTTAGGTATTCTAAATGTACGAACAGTTCCTTTATTTGATAGTGCATGCACAAAACCTTATGATGTGGGTGCTATTATTCTTCTAATTTTATAATGAGAAAAGAGGCATATATATGTTACAAATTTTCTGAAAGTCACAGAATTTATTAATCCTTGACACCGGAACATGCAAACTGTCTGGAGAACCCAGGTATAAAAATAGCTATGTGTTGATATCTTCCAGGACGAAAGATTTATTAATTACCAAAGTGAAACTATTTTTGTAACTGGGTATGACCAGATAATGTAATATTTTCTAAGAGCTCTAAAAATAAAAAAATAAAATAAAATAAAAATAAATAAAAATAAATAAAAATAAAAATAAAAATAGCACAGGTTTCATCTGGGGACCAAAGAAGAAGTATGAAGATTTATAGGTATTAAAGACGGGTGGAGGGTATTTGTTTTATGATGACATATTTAGTTTCTGTACTTTCAATGTAATAGTTAAATATTTCCTTCAATTCAGTTTTGGGCTACTCAGGATGCCCCTGGCTTGATAATTATCTTGAACTGAAATGTTTCCTGTGAGAAGTGATGCCGGTCTGTAAAGACTGTAGACATGTTGGTAGGTACTATAGCTGCGATGGCAGCTATGTGATTAGAAAAAGAACCGCTTTAGTTTTATCAAAGAAGCTGTTTCAATTAGATGTCTGTAGGAAGAAATCTCTGAGGAAATTATGGAGTAGCATCTTGGGAAAATCAATTAGAGCATCCCTTAACCTTAACTACCAATGACAGATAAAGACAATATTAGTCAAGCAGGTATTTCTTGACCTGTATCATTGTTCTCTCTTAGAGCTGGATCTCTACAGAAACTAGAGGTAGTCCAATTGGGGATGGGTGGAGGAAAAACACAAAGAGGAAATAAATCAAGCCTGCCCTATACCTTTACTGAAAGTTTTGTAACTTGAAGCATTGCCAAGCTAGGAGAGAATAAACTGTTTTTTTTTTTTTTTACATGAAATATGAGTTCTTCAGCATTAGAATGAAGTAGAAATTTTATTTAAACTTTAGGGACTGTTATGTTATCGGAGAGTGACTAAAAAGTTATGGGAACTATCTAAATGTTCATTTAAGGAATTATGAAACACTAGACTCATAAAATGGTTTTGAATGGATATTGGGGAAAAATAATAACATTTTCTATTTGCATCCCATAGAGCTGCATTCTTTGAATGCAGATAAATATGTAGATAAATATATATATATATATATATATATATATATATATATATATATATATAAAGAGAGATACAGATAAAAGATAAGTAAAGAGGGATCCCTGGGTGGCGCAGCGGTTTAGCGCCTGCCTTTGGCCCAGGGCGCGTTCCTGGGGACCCCGGATCGAATCCCACGTCGGGCTCCCGGTGCATGGAGCCTGCTTCTGCCTCTACCTGTGTCTCTGCCTCTCTCTCTCTCTCTCTCTCTCTCTCTCTGTGACTATCATAAAAAAAAAAAAGATAAGTAAAGAGAAAAATAATTTTATTTTTGGACACAAAATACGAAGTTATTTTTAACTGCATTAACTTAATTGAAAAAGTATTAACTAAAAATGGTTATGAACTATACCATAAAGTAAAACAGGCAATTTCCACAGAAAGTAGACAGAGTTAAAACCAGTCTCTATTCTCAATGTAGTAAAAAGAATACAAATCATAAAATAGGGGAAAAAAACTAATTCTGGAAATTTTAATAAAAAATAAATTTTAACATTAAAAACAAGTATGTCAGAAAATAATCCAAGCCAAAATTACAAAATTACAAAATGTCAATGAAACAAATACAATGAAAAAATTCATGGGTCACAATATAAAATAAAACCATGCTTTGATGAATTACTTCTCAAAGTAATGCTATATAAAATAAGTAAATAAGTAAATAAATACCAATTTAGTAGACAGTAACAAAATGAAGGCTATACAAAAATAATAAAAATAATAAACAAAGATGAAGTTAGAAATTAGTAAAATATAAAATATAAGATTAGATACTTTTTAACATTCCACAAGAAGTATAAATGAAATGAAATGGATCTATTAAATAATGAAACTAGATCTACTTATGGTAATACGTATGATAAATAAATTATGTAATTCTGAAAATTTGTCAGTATAATTTATAAAAACACAGACTTCAGGATTTTGTTTCTTTCTGGGAAAAGGAGTAAGGTATCAGATACATTTATGATATTTTGGTTTTTTTAATTAAGAAGGCAAAATTCAGTATCTGTTTCACTTGAGTAGTGGCATGGGATATGTCGATTTTATTATGTTATGTGATTTATAGATTACTTAATTAAAATATATATTTCCTCATTAAAATATAAAACAATGAAATCAAAGGAAACTGAATAAATTAAATTATTTACTATCTGCCATTGAAAAGAAAGTTGGTATGGTACAGTCACTGCATGAATAAACACTGCACTCATACAAACACATGTCTGCTAAAATTGCTAAAGCCAGGGAAAAAACATAGGTACTTATATAAGTAAAGTCTACCAAATTTCAAGAAGATTACCAGTTGATACTGTTTAACTTTGTTTTACAGGAGGGCATTAGGAAGTTAGCAAAACTTCCAATACTAGAATATTCTCCATTATAACATCTCTATAGAGTAGAACACAGAAAATAACTACAGAATTCTCATGTATGAATGCTAAGTTTTAGAAAAATGTGAATATTAAAATTATCTGGACAATGAAATAAAGCAATGAGGTAAATGTTTTGCCATGCATGTGAAAAAAAATATTCAGGTTCCTTAAGATATACACATATATGTATACATCCGTATATATACATACTTATGAATGTGTATATATGCATATTAGCACACAATAATGTTTCCTGATACATGCAGGAAAGACTAGGAAGAAAATAGACATTTCATTGTAAACTCCAGTATACCATTTTTGTTCTGTTCATGTGTTTCTTATTCTATTAATGCATTATTAGCCAACTTTTAAAAGCTAAAATATTTCAAATTACAAAAAAAAAATAAGAAAACAACAACAAGCCATCATTTACTAAGAATGAAAGGAACAAGGAAAGAGGCTGAATCAATCAAGACAGGACTATAAGTAAATATCTTTCTTAGGGTAATATAAGCGAGGTTAAATTCAAAAAGACTCTTTTGAGCATATTTAATTACTTAAATTTGGAAGTAGTATCAACAAATGAACACACCTGGACCATTTTTTTCTTGATTCTGTTCTAAGAAAATATATGAACAATCATCTGTACCATCTGCTGTGGACCATCTGTTGAGGGAAGGGAGTGGACACACTGGTGTTATATTTGTTTAACAAAACACTATTTTAAAAATACTACTGAGCTGGCAAACACACGGAGGAAAAAAAGAGTTTGGAGAATTGCTACCTAGTACAAAGAAAAGGTTATAATTTCCATCAGAATAATCTACAAAGCTATCACCTAACTTTTCAAATAATAAGTGACAGGTAAAGGTGATATTGGTAGAAAATTGAGTCAATTTATCAAGGGCAGATTTTCAGAGAGTTTTATTTTCATATAACTGGCACATTTAAAAGATAGCTATAGTGAAATTGTACTTATATAAAAAATACTACTAAAAATAGCATTTTAGGAAATTAATTTTTATCAATGAAACCATGGAAGTTTCATTTTTATCAATTCATTTTCCTTTTTTCTTTTCAAAATAGATTCGTATTCTCCACTTTAATTAAGAGAAAAAATATATATGAAAGAGTGGATAATGATGGAGAATTTTACCAGCTGTTTCCACTGACTGAAAAACAAGTAAATCTAGCCAATACTCTTCTACACATGAGAACATTCCAACAATATATCAGTTTAGTACCTAGGAACCTGTAGAAAAATTATCTTCTAATAAGTGAGAAAGTTAAAAGGGCTTTAACTTGAAAATCACCTTACAGTCATATTTATAATTTGATTATCAAAAATATATAATGATTTTCTACATTGTTTATTTTCTAAATTTTAGACCATTTTCAGGTGGTTTACATTACATCACAGAATTTAATAATATGCAAGGGACCATGAGAAGAAAGTGAAATTTTTCTTTGAAAAGGATAAAAAATGAAAATATGTTTTGTTAAAACATTTACACATATTTCTTTAAGTCATAGACTTCTTTAAAAGAAGTTAAAAAAAAGAATCTTTTAATAAGATGATTTGAGAGCAACAGCATTTATATTTTAGCTTTTGTTTATTTTTATTTTTTTAATTTTTTTTAAAATTTATTTATGATAGTCACAGAGAGAGAGAGAGAGGCAGAGACAGAGGCAGAGGGAGAAGCAGGCTCCATGCACCTGGAGCCCAACGTGGGATTCAATCCCGGGTCTCCAGGATTGCGCCCTGGGCCAAAAGCAGGCGCCAAACTGCTGTGCCACCCAGGGATCCCCATATTTTTGCTTTTAAAAACAGAGAACAACTTATCAAATAGTATCTTCACTGGAACTCTAGTATATCAAATTTTTTAAAAATTGAGTCAGCCTGGCCTCATATGTGACTAGCAAGGTCTCTAAAAACATCACTTCAAAACTAGTATAATTGATAAATCAGGCAAATTTCAGGTGGCTGAAATTTTCTTCTTAATTTTAAAGTCTACTTATTATTTTTACAATTTATTTTTTCTTAGCCTCATTCACTTTCCCAGCTACAAAAATGTGATTTCTTATTTAAACACTTTAATACAACTCTTCTGGGTAGTGTAATGGTTGACCACCTAGTGGCCACTTCCTGGGAAATTTTCACTTCTTTTTTTTATTTGTCATGTTTATGATATCTGAAACTTTTTTATGCAAGAATTTAAAATTTTTTCTTCCTGTTCCTATTCACTACAAGCTTTTTATTTATACCTCCCCTTTTGTTAGCTTTAATCTTTACAGTTGGCTCTACTTCCTTTTTTCAAAACTTTCCTTAACCCTTTTCCCTCTTACTTTACAAATTCAGGGTATATTTTCAACTGTATTTATGTCTATTTATAACCATCTGTATTCTGATGACTATATAATTTTGCAGTCTATGAGAGGTTACAACATAAATATATCATGGCAACTCCAATTCAAGTGAATGTATTATCTACTCCTGAAAATTTATTAGCACACGTATTTTGTTTCACTTCAATAAAAAGCTACTTCTACCATTTGCATAAAAGTGTTTTCCCAATAACCTATGCATTTGTTTTAGGTACTTTTCTTTATCAGTATTTTTTAAATAAAATATCAATTTAAAATATGGTAAATAACCCCCCCAGATCCTAAATTTGACTAGAAAATATCAGAATGAACTCATAATGTATTTTAATAAGAACAGTTGCTCTATACTGAGAAGACTCAGTAACCCAGTAGCCATGATAACATCCAGTGTCTTAATTATGGTGTCTAAATACCACTTTCTATTTAAAAAAGTTAGGAATCCTAATAGAAATGGCTGATAAATACACTGAGACAGAATATTTAGAAGGTGTATCTGGAGTATAATCATACAATAAGGAAAAAAATAAGCCATAAAAACTACTATCATATGTAAAGGAATTAAGAAATTTGAAGAAACTGACACAGGCTAAAAAGCAGGATGAGATTTTTTTCAATAACAATAGTGAATGTAATATATTTAACCATAACACATTAATTAAGTCTGTGTTTGCAATAATTAAAAAACAAAACCTCCTTGGTCACTTTCAGGTCATGCTAGTGATGCTACTAGATATTTTAAATACAGATAAATAAAAGTGGTGGTGGTGGTAAAGATTCAGACATTTATCTTCCTTCATTGTTAGAAACTTCAAGGTCAAACAAGAACTAATGAGAATTTTCTCCCTATAGAAATACTCTTGGGGTGCCCACATCACTCAGTTGTTTAAGCTACCAACTCTTAATTTCTGCTCAGGTCATGACTTCAGGGTAGTGAAATCGAGTCCTGCATTGGCTTCTCAGCAGTCTGCTTAAAATACTCTCTCCTTCTCCCCGTGCCCTGCCCCATGCTGCTCTCTCTCTCTCAAATAAATAAAGTAATTAAAGCTTTAAAAAATAGTCTAGCTAGAAAGTGCAAAGGGAATGATATTAGAATATTTTCACTTCACAATCCCGAATGAAATCATTATTCTATGCAACAATAAATAATGACTACTTAATGATGCAAGAGGAAAGGGAGGCTCAGGATATATTTTGAGCAAAGTAAAGCCATTTTGGTTTTAGGCTGACCCTTAACCTGAAAGTTAGCAGGTCATAAAAAGAGTCACAGCATCTGACTCAGGGAAAATCATAAGACCCCCAGCCCCCACAGCAGTAAAAGCCACATAGGCTGGACATTCTTAAAATTGCTCTTTGTAGGTAAGTCCACAACCCTAAGATAGTGTGAACCCCTCCCTATAAGCTGAGATAAGTTTTTAAAAACTTATGAAACACTTTGTTAGATACGAAATGGGATCCTCTTCATCTGGGAAGGAGAGATGGCTACTTTGTGAAGTAGCCCCTTTCTTACTTACATACTTTATAAATCTTTGTCCCTTTCTCTACATGGCTTGCTCTTGAATTCTTTCTCATGCAAAGCCAAGAACTCTGTTGGAGGCTAAGGGCCCCAGGCGCTCTTAGGGGTCTCAGCCTGTCCAGCATTATGTATATATATAAACAAAGAAAATGATATATTGCATACCTTCTCTTTATTTTTTTTAAATTTTATTTATTTATTCATGAGACACACACACAGAGAGAGAGAGAGGCAGAGACATAGGCAGAGGGAGAAGTCGGCTTCCCTGTGAGCAGCCTGATGCAGGACTCCATCCCAGACCCCAGAATCATGCTCAACTGCTGAACCACCCAGGCACCCTGCGTACCTTCTCTTTAAACTGCATAAATAAATCTCACCTGAATCTGACCAAGCCTCAAGAACTAATTGCCAGGAAACAGAAAGTAAAAGGCCAGAGGAGTGTTTTAAATAAAACCAGGCACAAGCAAAATCCAGAAAGTGGGAATATCACTACTACATTATTTAACCGATAAATTACAAAGAAAAAAAGGGGGAGAGAGGGAGAGGAAATAGCTATTAATAAGAGACTTCAGATATGAAACACTGAAAAATATACATACTTTGTTACTTGCTTGAATCCAATAAATAAACTGTAAAATAAAGAGACAATGACAGAGATTTGAACACATACTAAATATTTCATGACATTAAAGAACTATAAAGTACGATAATGTTGTTTTGAGACTTTAAGATTATACATAAATTTTAAACATAAATAATGAAATACTTGTATTGATTACATAATATTATGTCTGGGATTTGTTTAAAATAATTTAGGAGGAGGGTACCTGGGGGGCTCAGTGGTTGAGCATCTATCTGCCTTTAGCTCAGGTCGTGATCCCAGGGTCTTAGAATTGAGTCCTGCATTGGGCTCCTCACAGGGAGCCGACTTCTCCCTCTGCCTGTGTCTCTGCCTCACTCTCTGTGTCTCTCATGAATAAATAAATAAAATCTTTAAAAAATAATAATATGTCACTATTCATGGGGTTTTCTTGAAACTTTTCATAAAATTTAAAATAGTACCATTCTATATAGAGAGAATAGAAACATTTAGAGGAATAGGAAAAATGTTTTAAACATTTTATATATATTCAAAGAAGTTTGAGAGGATATTATGCCTCCCCCAAAACAGTAACAGTTTATTAAGAAAGAAAAATTAGAAAATGAAGCAGTTTCTGGAAACTTAAAAAAAAAAAAAAAAACAAATTAACATGATATTGACATTAAAAATAAATGGAAGAAAACATCTTGTTTTGACTGGATAATTTAAATTATAGCCCCCAAAAAATAAAACCTGTTATTTATAAAGCCAACTGAAGAAAGTAGAAAAAGCTTCAAACACAATAAATATATGATTTAAAAAAAAACAGTAAAAAACAGGTCCAAGAGATTCATCATCCATATTACCAGAATTCCAAAACAAGAACTAAAATAATGGATTATTAAGGGGATAGTGCATTATTAATGAAAAGAAGAACTCTTCCGGAGTTGATGCCTCTCCATTTTTTATCTCAGACATATCCATCTCTGTGGCTCTAGCTCTAAATGAAAAATGTATATCTGCACATGAGTGAACCATAATCATCTGAACCTTAGTATAACCTAGAATGGAGTTGACTCTGTTTAGGCAAAAACATATTAACAAATTTTACAGAGTCCACTATTCATGAGTATGAGTTTCAGTCATTTAAAGGTATGATTCTAAATTTTCTAAACTGTGCAACCTTGGAAAAATAATTTAATATCTCTGAGTCTCAGATGTAAATAAAAAAAACATTTATGGAACCTTTCTCATAGAGTTCTTATAAACTTTAAATGAAAGAATGAAAGCAAAATCTATAGCACTGATTTTAAAACATATGAAAAGGATAATATAATCATAGCTGTGTTGCAGTATTTTCTATTTTTCTCCTCCTTCTTCTCCTCCTTCTTTTTTTAAGTAGTGGAGGCCAATGCAGGGTTCAAACTCACAACCCTGAGATCAAGATTTAAGGTGAGGAATGCCTAAGTGACTCAGTGGTTGAGCATCTGCCTTGGGCTCAGGGCACGATCTGGGAGCCCTGGGATGGCGTCCCCACATTGAGCTCCCAACAGAGAGCCTGCTTCTCCTTTTGCTTGTGTCTTTGCCTCCCTTTCTGTGTCTCTCATGGATAGATAAGTAAAATCTTAAAAAAATAAAATAACTGAGTTGAGATCAAGTCAGATGCTCAACCGACTGAGCAACCCAGGCACCCCTCATTCTTAACACCAACATCATCATTTTTACAGTTGATTGTACATTACAGTTCCATTTATGGGTTTCTCACTGATTTCTACCTCAACATTATTTTTTACTAGATCCTTCTACATGTTAAAATCTAACCAATATGAAAATAATTGCAGTTAGTAAAATTGGTCTGAACACTTATGCCATTTGTATTTGTTCTTTCTCCTTAGAGCACTAGCTTTGCTTTTTCTTTTTGTCATTCCTCTTTTACTTCTTTTCATCTTGTTAAGCATACCCCATGGTATGGTTCAGTTATCTTCTCAGCCAGCCTTTCAAAAGACATCCACCCAACTTTCTTAAACTGCATTAGTGCTTCCCTTCTTTACTCCATTAGCATCCACAATTCTATCTTCTTTTAATTATTACAATAGCATGACAACCCGTGTACTTCTCTGTCTCTTCCAAAAGCAGTTTTATATATCTTTATAAACACATTAGCTCATATAAAATGTTGTATGATATATAAACATAGTAAATATTTGTTAAATTGAATTTATTAAAATTACCAAGAATTATTACAGTAAAGATTAAATGTGAAGAGTACTTTTCAAAAGGCAAAATAGGGTTAAAATATAAAACTTTAGGCAGAAGAGAACTTTGAAAAGTTGGAACGCAAGGAGATAAAGCAGGGAGTGATAAATCCAGAGTGGCAAAAAGGGAAGAAATAAACAGAAAGAAAATACCAAAGAAAGAAAATACTAAACAAAACATGTAATGAAAAAAAAAATGGAAATTACACTCATGTTCTTCCTCCACTTGACAAGTGTGATAGATTTTCATTTCTACTCATTTCCACTGTTGATACTACAAGGATGGTCCTGCTTTTGGTTATTATAAATTCTGGAAATAGGAATTCCTACCATGTCACGTATTATAGTGAGGCAAAACCACAGAACGTTTCTCTTCTTGCTTTCCCATAGTTATATAAGACTCAGATTGTGAATTTTATTCAAATTTATAAAATTTCAGTGAGTTATTTTAATGAATTATGAAAGAGGTTTCATTGTATATGCAAACTATTACAGTCTATTAAATCTCATTAAATATAAAAATAAGTCCCTACAAATTCACTTAAATGTGTACCGAAAAATAAGTCAAAAAGTTCTGAAAAAAAAAAAAAAACAGGTTAAATTTTTTAAACAGAAAATGTATTTAGTTGAGAGGCATTCTTATAAAACTAATTTCAACAGACAATTTTATTCCTAAAAGATTTATGAACAGTAATTTTATTAAATTTGGAGGTAATACTAATTTGGAACCTGGTATAAATATTACTGATAGAAAAATACTATATAAACAATCAATTACATAGATATCTACAGCTTCCAGGACCACAGTTCTTAGATATAAAATGAGCAGATATGCTGGAAGGTGGCATGTTCAATTCTTTGCAACTTGAGCAACCCATTTCTTTAGCTAAACTTTGGGTCTTTTAGACCCAAATTAATACCTAAGAGGGATGTGGCACTATATTGGGAATTTTGTGGTATTTTATAGTGTACCTGTTGCACAGAAATTTTCTTGAGTTTGACAGGTAAATTAGCGTCAGTATGGCCAGTTCCATGAGCAATTTATCCTAGCATGGGAGTTTTAGAGGTAAGTAGAAAGTGCTCTAATAGTCGTTTTATTTTGTTTAAGATTTTATTGATTTATTTGAGAGAGAAAGAGCGTAAGAGACAGAATGAGCATGAGCAGGGGGGCAGGGCACAGAAAGGGGGAGAAGCAGACTCTCCACTGAGCAGGGAGCCTGATTCAGAGGTTGTCCTAGGACTTTGAGATCATGACCTGAGCTGAAGGCCGATACTTAACTGATTGAGCGACCCAGGAACCCGCTTTTAAGTACTCGACCCAGGTGCACCAATTTTGTGGCTTTGGTTTTGGAGATTCCCATTAATTCCCACTAATAATGGATCTATTATTCCTTTCAGAAGATTACTTTCTAGGGGCAGACACCCCAGTGATTTTTAATAGTGTAAACTGTGACTACTCATATTATGATTTTTTTTAAAGATTTTTATTTATTCATGAGAAACACAGAGAGAGAGAGAGAGAGAGAGAGAGAGAGAGAGAGGCATAGACACAGGCAGAGGGAGAAGCAGGCTCCACACAGGGAGCCTGACGTGGGACTTGATCCAGGGTCTCCAGGATCACACCCTGGACTGAAGGTGGCGCTGAACCGCTGAGCCACCTGGGCTGCCCATCATATTATGATTTTGATGGTCTAAGTCACCTGACCTTTTTTTCTTAATTTATTTTCCCAAATCTCTTTGTGGTTTGTGTTATGGCCTGTCCTCAAGGACTTGTGAGCCCCCTAACAGCTGCTAGCCATTGCACACACCCCACATAACAACCCTAGAAATTTTCTAACTTTGTGGGGACTTTAGTTAACTCCAGAAACTTTGCAGGACCTAGAACTTTCCTGGGAACACACACACACACACACACACACACACACACACATTTTAAAAAAATAAATAAAGTTTGTCTGAATAGGAGAGCTGCACACAAGGGAGTGGAGCTCAAATCTGAGAGTGACTTACCCACAGTCCTCGTTAATGATGACAGGAATGATGAGTTTAAAGGATTCAGCAGGTGCCTCATGTTGTAGCTGGTGTATCTCATTGTCCCCTAGGACATCAGCAGTCAGCTTTGGATCTCATTCTTCATCACCAAAAACTGTTAAACAACTTAGGTGACACAAACAACTTTAACATGTCATAAAGCAGGGAATATTCTCTCAGAGAACTGCTTAACAGGGTTGTTTTTTCAAAAACTGGCCCCTTCACATGGAGGGCAAGGAGAGACCCAAGAAAGAGGCAGGCCACTCCAGATTGGCAGGTGGCAGGTTTAATAAGCAAGGGAATACATATCAGACTCGTTCTGGGCAGCCACAAGACAATCATATCTCTGTTCCTACCTCTCAGAATCTTAAAAAATTATATAGAAGCCTTGGCTGGGTTCAGTCATTTATTCAGTCTAGATGGTCTCAACAGCTTTCTCTCTCAAGTCTATATACTTGAAACAGCTCCTAGTGTGGGAATGGTGGGTGGGAACACATGTTCCAAAGATGAAAGAGGAGGTGAGAAAACATTCAACTGCCTGGGTCTAGCTCTTAGATTCAACCAGCAGCTCTTAGATTCAACATCCTCTTGACAACCTTCTTCAACAAGAGGAGAAAGCAGGAAGCTTCTTAGGATAAAGAATAGAGAACAAAGAAGACATGAATAGAACCTATCTAATTAGTTGGGGCCACATAGTCAACTTGTTTGGAGTGAGAAAGCCCAGAGTTGGCTTGGTGTTAGGGATTGTCTGTCTACGTTTATGGCACTGCTGGCCAAGTGGAATATTTACAGGGACATAAAAATCCTCTAAGTCTTAGTTTGCTGATATGACAACCACAAAAAGAACAACTGCACCTTGGGCCTAAAATTTAATTGCAATACTTCTAAGTACCATTTCTCTCATACCTCTCAGAATCCTGAAATATTTCACCTTTGAGCACATTCCCTTCACCAACATCCCATTCCAGTTCACGTCCAGTTAAAGTTTTAATAATGTCAATACAATTGCACACCAGGAGCTGTCAGTGCTCTACCCACCTATTTGGTGGTGATATTCTCATTGCCAGCTGCCCAGTGGGTGATCCAGCTTCCATTTCAGAATCTGTATCTTCAGACTAATCCTGGTGAAAATGTCAGGTTATGTCCTCTGCAAAGCAGATGTTGAAATCCTAAAATTTGCATGCGGGAGCTTTATCGAGAATTGCTTAACAAAGGAAGATTGGGCAGAAAGAGAATCTGAATTGCAATGCAGTTGCAACAAAGACCTCAGCTCACCCCACAAGGAGCTCTGGAGCTGTCACAGCTTTTCATAATTTTCCCATATCAAGGAGAGGAACTGGGCCTCTATGGCCCTGCATTCATTTGATGCAACCTGCCCAAATGAGGGACGTACTTTTAAAAGACACAACTTTTTGTTGTTCTCGTTAAGGACAATTCCTAGAGAGAGACTCATCTGTGATCTACTGGAAACCAATACTGCCAGCAGTTGCAAGAATTCATTCTTCATTCCTGAAAGCACATACTACAGCATCTACCTGTGTTGGCCTGCATTGACCAAACTGGCCTCATAGAAGTTTCTAAAATAAATTTCATAAATATTTACCTGAGGAGCAAAAGGGGAAGGAATTAATTCATATAACTCTGATCCCCACATTTTAAGGGTAGTTCTATGTGCACTTATCCCTGCAAATCATAAGTTGCTCATCCATAGTGCTCTTCAGTTTCTCTTAGGCATAATATTTTTAAAGGAAGCTCATGTGAAAGGTCTGTAGTGCCATAAAGTAATATCTTATGGTATCAGATCAAAGGTGAGGCACTGTAAAATTGAGCAGAAGTGAATCTTTGAAAAAAACTATGCAAATTGACCACTGCAGCAGTAGCTGGGGTAGGTTGTAGGGCTAAGATGATTCAACGTTGCTCAAAAGTTTTATCTGATACAAGAGTTAAAGGATTGGCTAAATAGATCAATCCATTTGATCAATACAATTTGTCGACAACATCAGGAATGGTATATTCACGAAGACTTTGTTGTTAATCCCATCAGTAGTATAAAAAATGGTACCTCTATTTTGAGGCAACCAGCCTACAAAATAGATATCAATGATCGTAATCTCCCATCACTCACACTTTTGTATCCTATTGTCTCACACTGAGTAGAGCTGATATGTATAACCCAAGAATTGAGGAAAAGCAGTGTGTGCCTTCCAAGACTAGATCATGAAAGGCATTGTACACTGGGTCATTTGCACTGGGAGAAGCCAGCTACTATGCCAAGACAACACTCAAGGAACAATATGATGTCCAGAGGTCAAAGACAGGCCTCCTGACAATGGACATGTGACTACATCACCTTGGAAGTGTATTCTATTCCTTAGTCAAGTCTTCAGATGACTTCAGCCTCCCTATTACAGACACTAGGCAACAGCCACTTAGACAGGCTGCTCTAAAATTTTTGAACCATAGAAACTCCGTGAGGTAATAAGTAAGTGTCATTTTAAGTCATCATATTTTTGGAGTGTTGACTACACAGCATTCGGAAACTAACACACTCATTAAGTTACCAATACTCTGTCATTTTTTTCAAACTGCATAAATATTTATCATAGGTATCATGGCAGACTCTGGCAGATGGCCAAATTCAGTCTTCCAACTCCTAGCCTACTTAATTCTGGGATGCGTTGGGACACAGAAACTGGTGTCCTGACTTTTCTAATTTACCTAGAGTTTGAGCAGCACATGAGATAAAGTTTAAACCCTGGCCTGACCTATTCTGACATTCCCTACAAACTCTCTGGAGAGTACGAGGAATGGACACTCAGAGAGGGGGGCAGGGAAATACCATGAATGACTGATGAGTTCTACCCCATTACAACCTACATCTAAGTTCCAAGAAAAAGTAGTTATTCTGGCTGTCAGGAGAATTTTCTTTTGTCCACCAGGAAAAAGTCTATATCAAATTCACATTTTTCAAGTACAAATGAGTTCTAGGTAGACTGGGTGAAGAATAATGAATAGAAGATATAACTATATACATATTTCTCTATTGTGATTGGGTCAACAACTGAAAGTGCTAAATATTTAAGGAAAAGACTTCTTTGGAAGGGAACACTGAGCCAAGGGAATCAACCATTGGAACTACTTTGGAATATCTCTATGGCTGAGAGATGTTCCATAGTAACAACGGCATGTTACCATCACCTTGTGAGGCGTCCAGAAAATGCAATGACAATAGATTTAAAGCATCCGAAATACTTTGGTAGGAAGAACAGCAAAGTACTAAATGTGTCATTCAAAGGAGATGTTCCAGAATGCAAACTACAAAGGACAGTGATCTACCTGTTTAATTTATAAATCTCTCTTAAATGCCTAAATTTGCACCTGAAATAGAGCTGATGTTTGATAAATATTTACTAAAGAGAAGAATTAATGAATGAGTTTTTTAGAGAGGCTAAGAATGGGCAGTCACACAATAAAAGTGGGTTTCAATAGGATCTTTACAGATATGAGAAACATCTGGCACAGCAATTTGAGTCAGCTGAGGAAGAGTGGGATTACAAAGGCAGAGAATAGCTTTTATCAAACGTCAGACACTATAACCAATCTTACATGAAACCTTTCCAGAGGCAGAAAAAAAATCTGGATAAAAGTGTCTCAACTAATCTGTCACATGGGGGATATGAATTGCTCAATTTTTTTTCTCCTAGGAAACTCAGACAGGTGAGGTCAAGGCAATATTCTAGTTAAATATTGTAATTCAAATTCATATGAGACTTTTAAGCCTTAAAGAAAGCAGTTTTATTTTGTAAACAAATGATGTTGCTAATGACTAGCTAAAAGGTATTCTGTGAGCGCTTGATTGGAAAGCATTAAAATATTTGTCATGGACACATACACAATACTTAATAACTTATAGAAAACATTACTAGGAGGAATTTTAATAGATACAGATGTGTTGGAATTAAGAGTAATTGTGAGTGTAAATTTAAATTTATATAACATTTTCTTTCTTAGTGTTCTGTATATACATACATTCTCCTAAAACTTTAAGTGTGCTTATATATGTAAACATATGTTCAGTATGTTAAGTGAGACTCACATATATTTTCACATCTCATTATGAGCTCTGGTGTGCAAGTTAGATGCTATAACTATTATTACAATTTTGCAGAACACAAAGTTAATGGAAAAGTGATTTTCTCAAAGTCATAACATTATAAGAAGGATAGGATCAAACTTCAGATCTTATTATTGCAATATGTATTCTCTCTACCCCCAAATTTAGCATCTTGTAAGTATAACAGAATTTGGTAAAAGTGTGGTTGAGTCAGGTTAGAGTTTCCATATATGAGTGACTAGCCTTGGCTTCAGGATTTATTGCACCGAAATGATATTTTACCTCTAAGATAACAAGGACTTTTATTAAGCAACAGCTCAAAAGTTTTAACTGGCTGACAGTTATGTCTAGGCATTCTTCTTCTTATTGAAAACAGGAAGATAATTAAGAAAAAATGTTTTTTTCTAAAGTTCTTCTAATCTAAAAAGACCATAAACAGGTAAATAAGTAAGTTCATACATATATATTAATTTCATGATAAAATATACTTAGGGAACAATGGAAGCATAGCATAGCTCTATCTAGTTGTTTAAGCAAAGCTTCTACTGGGAAAGCACATAAGATGAGATTGAGTTAAGATGATAAAAGGCTAAGAAGAATTATACAATAAGTGATGATAACTTAAACACAGACTACAAACAGTTTGATATTATGATAGAATGCAATTCAAGGAAGGGAATGTCAGGAAATGACTGAATAAATATAGTCATGCAGGCCCTTGAAAGCATAATAAGTTCTTAATATGCAATTTAATTTTTCCCTAGAGGATGGGTAGAAAATGAATGAGTATTGAAAGGCTTCCAAAGCAATGTCTAGCGTTTCTAATGACAAAAATCATCCAAAAAATGATGGCTGAGGCATCTAGAATGCCTCAGCTCTACATGTACAAAAGCAGTGGATAGAAAAAACACTGTTCTAAGGGACAAGGGAAGAACACTGCCTCCCCATGTGGGATCACAAAGTGGGCATTCCTTGAGTTCTCACCAAACAAGGAATCTGTGAGTGCCTTGGATCTTAGACCTCCCAGGCTCCAGGACAGTGAGAAATAAATTTGTTTCTAAGCTACCCAGTCTATAGTATTATGTTATAGCCGCTGTTAAAAAGAAACAAGCCCCAAATGGAGTCCTTTTTGCTAAGCCCTGCCAAGACTTAATACCTAACCTAATTGCCCTTTCAGCCTCTCTTGGAAGTGGAATTTTGAATCAATCAGCCTGGAATGTTCTCATCAGCACTAGTGAGGTCTGATAAGACTCCCTGTCTTCCCTTAAGGGAAGGTCAACCTGCCTGAAATAATCCAATCTTTTAACTTCCTTGTCTCTTCCTCATTCTGCCTATAAAACCTTCCGTGTTGTACAACTCCTGGAGCTCCTTTCTATTTCTCGCAGCGGAGATGCTACCCAATTCATGAATCTTTAAATAAAGTCAATCAGATCATCAAATGTATTCAATCCAGCTGCCTAAGACCAACTGACCAAGACAGAAATTGGCACTGATACAGTGTGGTGCTGCTGTAACAAACACATAAAATTGTGGAAGCAGCTTTGGAATTGGGCAAATAATAAAGACCAGAAGCGTTAGGAGGTGTGTGCTAGAAAAAGTCTACATTGCTAGAACCAACTGATCTTTAAAGGTGACTCTGGTGAGACTTCAGAAAGAAAAGAGTTGTAAAGAAAGCCTTAATTTTCTCAGAAAAAAAACCAAAGTTATCATAAAGGGAACATTGGTAGGTATACAGAAAACAGAGGAGGCACCTGGAGACATAGGCTACATACTTTCTGTGGGCTCCTGTCTTTGCAAGACCCCAGGTGGCTGGGCAGGTGGTGCAGCGTGGAGGGAAGTGATGCGCAGGCACAGGAGAACCCCTGTGCCCTCCCAGGAGAAGCCTCCCCCAAGCTAGCGAGTGGGGAAATTGGACTTCCCGCTGAAGAGACGATCTAAACACACTGTTAAAGGCATAGCTTACTCCTCCTGACTGCTTAATAGATGATAGAAGAGAGAAACAACTTAAATATGGAATTGTTAAGCTAAAGGGAAATAGAACTTAGAGATTTGGAGAATTCTCATCCTGGCCATATTGTGAAAAATGAGAGGATGGGGGCCAGTGGCTCTTTGATGGGTAGATTACTTTGGGTGTGAACCCTGGACTCAGTCACCTTGGGAAGAAAACTGCTGGTTTTCACTAAACATGGAGATGGGAAGAAATGAAGCCTGTGGGATTTCATGGATTATATGGGAAGGAACCATGTATTTTGCTGCAAATGCTCTACTTTAAGACAAAGAAAGAATGGCTCTGAAGCTGTTTCGGAGGTCATCAGGTCTGGCTCTTCAGTTTCAGATGGGGGACCACTGCCTTGCTTTCACTAAGTCAGATAGTCACCAACCAAAGTTATGGGGCCAGGACTACCCAAAATCATGAGGGTGCCCAAAAATGTGACACAGGATTTTCTTATCATTGAACCAAAGAGGATTATTTTCAATTCCTATTTTTTTAAAAAAGATTTTATTTATTTATTCATGAGAGACACAGAGAGAAGCAGAGACATAGGCAGAGACAGATGTGCTCTCCATGCAGAGAGCCCGATACGGGACTCGATCCCAGACTCCAGGATCATGCCCTGGGCAGAAGGGAGGCACTCAACCACTGAGCCACCCAGGCATCCCTGTTCTCAACTCCTAAAGTCTAATGTGGATTTCTCTGCTAGGTTTTGGACTTGCTTGGCATCTGCCCTGTACCTGTCCTTCCTTGTTTGCTGTTTCTCCCTTTTGTGAGACGAATGTCTGTCATGTGCCTATCCTATCATTTTGTTTTGGAAGCACATACCTCATTTGGTTTCACAGGTCATAGCTGGAGAGCAGTTTGCCTCAGGATGAATCTTACTTTCAGTCTCATCCATATCTGATTTAGATGATAGTTAGATGCAACTTTGGACTTCAAAGCTGATACTGAGGACTACCGGGATGTGATGATTAGTTTGTATGCAAGAAGAACATGGATATGGAGTGTCTTGGAGTAGAATGCTGTAGATTAATGGTTTGTGTCCTTCAAAAGTCATATATTGAAACCAAATTCCCAACACAATGATATTTGACATGGGGCCTTTGAGAAGTGATTAGATCATAAGGGTAGAGCCCTCATGAATGGTATTAGTATCTTTATAGTAGACACCCTAGATTGTTCTCTCACTCCTTTGACTATGTGAGGTCAGAGAGAGATGGTGGATATCTTTGGACAGGAAATGGACTCTCACCAGACACTGAGACTTGATCTTGGACTCCCCAGATTCCAGAACTGTGAGAAATAAATTTCTGTTGTTTATAAGCTACTCAATCTATGGTAGTCTGCTATACTCAGTCACCCAAATTGACTAGGATGTAGCCCAGTAATATAATGGAAGAAGGCTAGTACTGTTTCCTTCAAATTGTAGCAAATCCCTAATAAATCACAGTAAGAAGGATATATCCATGAAGAAATTTTCTGGGTATGTTTGTATTAAAATTGCTTCTTCAAGCCTAATTCTAAATCAGGTAAATGAAATTCTTAATTCCTTGAAGTTTACAGTCTATTTTAGGATTCAGTGCTGTTTGTTAATTTTTATTCACCTTTGGACTCTGTGATAATGGAATATACCCTTACATGGAGGGTGGTTCAACACACGAAGAATGGGTTTGCTCATTCTTTACTTTATTGCAGATATTTAAAATAATACTTTGTTTGTATCTTAGTAACAAAATGTTTATTTTCAAAAATTTAATAGAAACAAAATAGATTAAAGTCAGAAATGTTTGAAAAGTGAAACAATAGAATGCATTAGTTTCTGAAAGATGATCTCTGAGATTACTTCCTTCTTCATCTCCTATACATTTTTCTTCTATAGTTAATTCTCTATACCTTTCTCACATGTTGCCAAGAACACGTGATGACCCAGAAAATATCCGGTGTTCAATAGCATGCCTGATATTGCTGGGGCTTCCGGGTTAAACAGAGTGAAAGACAAAGAAATATTTTAGAGAAAATTTAAGTTTATTTCTCTGTTTTTTTGTTTTATTTTTGCAAATTGGTTCCTTTAAGTGATGATAGAAAATGGCAAATTTTCAAAATTTCAACTAGGAGGAAGGAACAGACCTTGGATCTGAGCTTAAAAGTTTGTTCTCATTTAGCTTCTCTACATCTTCATACATCCTGTCTCTTTCAGGGCAAAATTAAAAATCTTTGTGGTAGGCATTTTATTACCCTTCAAGAGGGATTTTCAATTCTTCTGGGTACTCTGAAAATTTTAGTTTTCGATCAGCTTGAATTTAGGTGTTGCCATGAAACTTCCTTAGCCAATGAAATATAATTAGTAGTGGACAGTCCTCAATTCACTATCCTCTTGTATTCTTATTATCTGCCAAACAGAAGAGCCATACTCTGAGCAACAGTTACTCCATCAACTGGGTACCAGAGTAAAGAATGTGAAGCAGAGACCCCAACCAGCTTGCAGAGGACAGATAGCTTGTATAAAAATTAAGCCTTTATTTTTCAAGTTAGATTTTTTATTATCAATATTATCATGCATGACATAATCAGCAATTACTATGATTTTGAATCAGCAATTCATACTTTTCATCAGTAAAGAAAACTTAGCACATTATGCTACTCTGTTTAGCCTTACAGTTATTATTTTTATGTGTTTAGTATCTTTATGTTTAATTAAAATACAGGTTCCAGATGGCCAGGTACCATAGACCTATTTTTTCACCAGTATCCCATCAATGCTTATATAATATATAGCCAAAGTGAGCAATGATTAAATAGAGCTAAATGAATAAAGTGGCTTCATTATTTAAAAAACAAAAAACAAATACTAACAACACAATAAATCTAAGCCATTATTTGATAAGAACCTTGTGAATTCAATGTTTCACTGTTAGATATGCAAATCAGCTTATTCATAAAGTGATTAAAATCACATAGTGTTAAGAGACAGAACTAGTGATAAATCTGATGCCTTTAAACAGGTGGGATTCTCAAAATATATAGCTCAATGTTTCACAACTTATAAACATTTAATAAATAAATACAATTATTTTAGAACCCTATAAATATTGCTTACTATATGTATATATGTTTTTATACCAGAGTCTAATATTTTCTTCACTTCTTCAGCCTAAAAATGAGAGAACCTACTGAAGACTTTGAAAATACTTTTTTTAAAAATACTTTTTATGCAAAAGTGTAATTATCCATTCTTAGCCTGTTATCACTTTATTCAGTAAATCTAGTTCTTTTCTTCACTTACATATAAAAAAAGCAGTTGACCATGAAGAATGTAACCTCTGGAATCAATGTTATATGGTTAAATGGAAGTGCCAAATCAACTTCTCTTTAACCTCAAACAAATTAATTACCCTAACAATTCTGTGCTTCAATCTGTATGGAAGTAAAATATAATTTTGTTAAGTAATGTAAACTAGATAAAATGTTTGGTAAAATAATTGACATAAAGTCAGTTCTCATTAAACTATCATCGCAGCCTTGGCCCAAAGGTAATTCATAACTTAGTTAGAAAAAACATGTAAAAATGATTCAAATATTATCAGTTTAAATAAAGATAGGCACAGATGTAATTTAGCAGAGGGTAGTGCTTATTTATTAATTGAGATAATGTTGAATAATCTTCAGCAAGAGGTAATACTTAATACTTAAGAAACTTGAAGAACAATTAGGATTTAATAAAAAAATAAGTGAGAGAAGTCCTATAGCACTGAAATTAAAAAGAATAAAGTATGTTGAGGCACTTTCTGAGTGAATGATGGTGCTAAATGGAGATGGAATCCTCGAATATTGCCTTGGTAAAGATGTAGTGTAAGTCTCACCTTTAATCTGCTCTCAGTGAAGGAAAAAATCATTTATGTCTTGTTTTTTAGAAACTGGTGAGTGAGTATTTAGGAAAAGAAAATATCACTGAGGTTACATATTACTGATTCATGAAGAACATATCAAAAAAAAAAAAAAAAAAAAAGGATGTTTCCTTTCTGTGACAGCGTCAATAGATTGAAGACCAAGGAACAATTAGAGAAAACACTGGGTTTTTGGCTTCAGAAAATAGTTTTCTCATGATTAATAAATCAGTGAGAACCTGGAGGAAACTCCCTACTGGTATGCCACTTGATCTGTTTTTTTGTTTGTAGTTTCCTATTCAATAGGTTTATCAATAAGTTAAATTAAATATACTTGTGAATGTTGCTAGATATATACATTTTAAAAAGACAGTGGTGTTCAATGGATTACAAAAGAAAAAGTAGTTATCAAACAGAAGTACCTGAAACCGTAAAATAGATTATAAAAGAAATATGTGCAAAAATTCTATTAAAGAAAAAAAGAATCAACCATAGGAGAGTAAGATCTTTCATTTTAAGTAAAGACACTCATTACTTTAGATTCTGGGATACACTATTTAAAAGAGAATGACAACAAATATTTAAAATAAGAAAAACACTTTATATTTGAATACATTTGAGAAATTCTAAGATACACAAAATTAAAGAAGTCGATTTACCTAATAAAGTCTTAGACTTTACTTTGTTAATACCAATTTTAAATATCTATATGGGAATAACATAAGTAAAAATTCAAATTAATTTAAAGTGCAAAATATACCTCTTTCAACAAAGTATCCCCTGGGATCAGCATTCCTTAGAACAAAGTTTAAACATTTCTAAAAAAGCAGAAAATAGTAGAAACTTGTAGTCTAAGAGATCCAACTAGGGGTAAGTCTGCAAAATTTAGTCACAGTTAGTGGCTTGTTAATGTTGCTATTAATGCATAAATGCTATTTTTTAAGATTTTATTTATTTACTCTTGGGAGACACACAGAGAGAGGCAGAGACATAGACAGAGAGAGAAGCAAGCTCCCTGTAGGGAGCCTGATATGAGACTCAATCCCTGGACCCAGAGATCACACCCTGAGTCGAAGGCAGACAATCAACGGCTGAGCCACCCAGACATCCCCAAAAATGCTATTAATGCATAAATAATTAGTAAGGTAGATAGAGACCATTCTTTTTCTTCAGTAAATTTACATCCTAGTAGAGGAATAAAGATTAAATGAGTTTAATAATTTTGGATTATGATAAATACTTTTAACAAAATACTTGGAATAAAATAATATGAAATAACTAGATTATTCTTTTAGGAAATATAGTTCTGGCTTTCTGGCTATGTATCCTTGAGAATACACAGTTTGAGATAAGTCAAAAAATGATTAATTACTTAATGGATATATGCAGAATAAAAAAAAAATAGGCTTAGTAAGGAAGATTAAGAGTATAGCTGACTCAAAAATTCCCAGGCCACACCATTATTTTTGTATTGTGAGGAGATAGAGAATGGGGAAGCTATTTTATAGACATGGATTTTTACAGACAATCTTTTAAAAAACAAAATTTTTAAAAAACATTTTATTTTCAACTCTTCTCCTATGCCTTAATACTTATTGGAGAGTAATACTTATTGGAGAGTAAGTCTCTTTTAATGTTTGATTAATATTACACATCAATCATAATAATTTAAGAATGGGGACTCATAGCCTCTAGGAAAATTCTATATACATTCAAGGGAAAAACACTGGGCATATAAAGATTAGTTCTAACAGTCTTGTGATGATATACCTATGTGTAGGAAAATAAAACTCCTTCTAAAATACTACTGGAAATAAGAGGAATAATTTCTCTTCAGCTTCTCATTGTCATCTAAGCTCACTGAATTAAATCATGGTTTCTACAACAACATTTAGCAGTATCTATAAAATTTTTAATCAGTGTGGTTTTGTGGATTCAAATTTTTCAAACAGAAAAACCTATTATAATGTCAAAAAATATTAACAGTTGAATATTAACAAATATTCAAAAAAGTCACAAAAAGTGAAAGAACATGATCCCCATAGGCCAAAGAAATTAACTCCTTTAAAAGGTTAGTTAATTAAAAGCTAAAATTATACTTGTGAACAGATCTCAGTTTCTAATATCATTCTTCAAAAAAAAGGAACTAGTGTTCCTTGGAGAAACAAACGATTATAAATCTGGAGCAGAATATATATAAGTGGAGTCTCAAGCATCTGGAAAGAAAGGAAGTTGCTAAAATAAACTAAATTGTCAGGGAATATGTCAAAGGAACCAGGAACCAACTGAAAGTGTTCACAAAGCTGGGTTCTTCTGAGAAGACAATAAAGAGGCACTGAATTATAATCTAACATATAAAATAATATCCATGAGTCCCTATTGATAAATAAATGATTGAATAAATAATGGATAAGAAGAGACAAATCTCTTTTGCAGAAGAATTCCAAATAATTTAAGTAGATAAACCATCCTGTATCTGGAGCATAACTACCACTTTCATGTGTGATTTGGATATAGTATCTTCTCTGCAAACAGTACTATAGAGAAAGGGTGAAAAAGTGTTGTTTCCAGTAAGAAGACCTGATAAATGTGATCAATCATGTTGATTGTATGTACACTTGATAGGATACGATGTGATGAAAATGGTACTTCACCCCTGTGATCTTCTTTCCAAAAATCTATACTCTAGTAATTAATGAAAAAAATATCAGAAAAAAAACTAATTGAGGGACACTCTATAGAATACTAACCATTACTCCTCAAAACTGTCAAGATCATCAAGCCTAATATAAGTCTAAGAAGTTGTCATAGCCAAAAGGAGCCTAAGGAGACATAACATCTAATTGTAATGTGGTGCCCTTAAGGGATTCTGAAACAAAAAAAGTATATTACACAAAAATGAAGGAAATGTGAATAACATATGGATGTTAGTTAATAAAAATATGTTTGTATAGGTTCATTACTTGCGATAAATATACCAAATTAATGTAATATGTTTATAATAGGGGAAAGAAGATGTACAGCACATGAAAAACTGCACATCTAAAACTCTGTATTATCTTTATAACTTTTCTGCAAGTATGACCATTTCAAAATTTTATAAAATTATTTGAAATAACCTACTCTGTTTTCAGAAAAGTAGCAACTAAAAATATATTTATATGATACATAACACAAAAAATTTTGAGGATTTTTTTTCTTCAAAAGAAAGCTGCTTTTTAAAAGGATAAACCAAATTGGAATTTCAGAGGAAATCATTTTTTTAAATGCTAAAGTCAAGAATGTTTAGATTTTTAAACTCTAAGAAGCAGATTTTCTCATTACAAATTCAATGTCTTCAAAAAAACTTAAGCACAAAATTACAAGATGTTAAAAACTTGTAAATAGTTTAGAAAAACTTAGCTATAAAATGTATTTTTTGCTTAGGAGAAAGATAAAATTATTGGATAATTTATCATAAACAATAAAATGATAGTTTTTATTTATTTTATCTTTAATCTTTCAAAATTGGTGAGATAATATTGGTAAGAACAAATTGTGTTAAACTATTTAAAATTTGATAATTTACTTGAAATTTCATCACCATTAAATTAAAATCTTACTTTGCTCTCTAAATTCCTTGGAATTAAATTTCAGTTCTGGACTTTGTATAGCATAGATGCTATGGGAGAGGAAAGGGGGAAAAATGAAGTTTCCAAAGAATGTAATTCCAAAGAATGAATTTCCACAGTAGTAGAGCCAACATTCTGGAAACCTCAATCCTAAAGTATAATCATAATATGCTGGAAACAAGGATGGATAATACATAGTATGATGAGTCTTAAAGAAAATTAAAGTCAAACAAATTATTATAAATACTAACCTCACATTTCTCAAAAGAATTGTTCCCTTACCTGATAGAAATAAAAACATTTGCTCGTGTGAGATTTTGCCTTTTATCTGTCAAAAAATCACTAAAATCTATCACTAAATGATAGACAAAAGAGTACAATTCATGGAGTCTCTAGGAAAATAAGTAGTCTTTCCAAGGTCATACAGGTACTTGTGGTGTCTTAGATAATCAATTTAAAAGCCTTCTTTCTAAAAAACAAAACAAAACAAAACAAAAAAACAAACAAAAAAAAACACAAAAAACAAACCTTCTTTCTTGGTCACTACATCAGATTGCTTTTTATTAATTTATTGGGTAAAAATCAGGCACTGAATGCATAAAATAATATGTATCTCCATATAAATATGAATATAAAGAAGAAAAAGAAAACAACTTTTTTAATTTTTTTTTTTTATTTTAAAGGTTCTGGTGTCATCTTCCTTTACAATCACTCTAATTCCTTGTAAAATTTTGTGGGTCTTCTAGCTGTCCTTAATTTCCACAGTTACATATTATCCTATTTTATATGTTATATTTACTATTTCAACTAATTCACATTAGTCAATGTAAAAGTCATATATTTTTGCAAATCTTGTTAGCTAAAGAGATTTAGATAGAAACTATTCTGTGACATATTAGAATATTCTAATCAATTACTTGGCAATTGACTGTTGATTGACCTAATTTGATTAAAAAGTGATTATTAAAAATTAATAATCTTCATTTTTCTTATATTGGATTAGTACTGCCAAAAAATAACTTAGGAGTGCTAAATCCCGTTAAGTGAAAATTTATCATTTTTATTCATCCAGTCATTGTTTGACTTTGTTAAATTAACATTTTCTAGGTGGAGCACAGGATGTCAGTTGGTGAGCCTGTTTCACCAGACCACCAGAGAAACTGAAATAAAGAAATTTGTGACAAGTCCGGAAGGAAGTACACCGCATGCCTCCAGTGACCACACAATAAAGACAAAAAAGAGAGGTAGGACCCGTGACACATAATTTTATTAGGACTCACAAGGGGGAGTTTTGGGGTTCCCAGACTAGGGCCAAATTGATCAGGTCAATTCAAACCAAAAAGAGCAAGATTTTGGTCAACTTCACACAGGTGTCCTCTAGGGGCCCATCAGGCATAGAGGTGCTGGGAGGCGGGCACGACTATTGATTACAGGGGACAATGGGGAAGTCATATCACATTCTCTTGTGCTTCTGTGGGCTGTTAACAAGGCATGTCATTGCACGAGGAGCTAGTGACTAAGGTCCCTGCAGGCCACTTGGCCAAACAAAATAAATGCCAAGGCAGCAATACCATGAAGTAAGTTTGCTAAACTCTTGATAATTATTTATACATCAGTGCTAATAAATATAAGCAGTGTACTTATGTAGAGTAACCTGAAATATTATGTACTAGATTAAAAAAAAAAACAAAAACTAACAATCATTCTCTCTTCTTAAGAACTTGCTGCCTGTTTCAAAGTTCTACCATAAAAATATTAAAAATAGAGTATTAGTGAAAAATACTGTTACAGAAAGTCATATAATCATTGGCTAAATGACCCCATATATTTTTGTTATCTGTTTTAACTAGAATGAGCTCACCGGGTATTGAGAAATACAGTTCCTAGACAAAAATTTACATTATACCAAATTTAAATATTTTAAATTCAATTTCACTCTGAAATTTTTGTGATTTAGATTTTAATAATTTCAAAGATTTTGACAAACCAAGTGTATGCTAATATATGGCCAACTATTAGCTATCAATATCTTGATGAATTTTATTCCATTGAAATAAGCATATTCTGGTGATTGTTAACCAGGCTTTCAAACATATCATAGTTAAAATCCTTTAATTGTTTTAAATAACAAACTCAAAGGAGTTTTATATATGTCTTAAGAAAAAAAAATAGAATAGGTAGCGTACTTTGGTCCTTAATATTTTTGACAACATAGTAAAGATTATATTCCTTTATTCTCCTGACATATAATTATGATGTTGTATAATTATAGTAAAATATATATTACTTAGGGAAATAGAGCTATTTTGATGGGGAGGAGGATGCAGAATGGAAAGTTTGGTACCACAATTTCAATAGTAGATCTTATCATTTCTCTTAATTACTCTAGCCAGAGTTGATGAATTTATCAGTTTCATTACTATTTTATGAAGAAACGTCAGCTATCACTATTGATCTGCATATTATGTGTTTGTTTTTTAATTTTATCATTTTCTACCTTGATCTTTATTCTTTAGGTTCTTTCTTCAGAATGAAATGTTCTTTAACTTCTTGACATATACGTGTACATGATTAATTTTCATCTCTCTCCTTTTCTAATAAATTCATCCCAGGCTATAATTTTCTATCTTAACACAGTCTATCTTGCATCCCAGTAAAAAAAAAAAAAAAAAAAAAAAAAAAAATTATAGCATAATATTTAAAATGTTTTATCTTCTTCTGGAGAGGATTTACATATGGCAGTAAACTAGGAATACTAGTAGTCATTATTTACCTTAATCCAATGTGAGGGATTGAAATCATTCAAGGTTGTACTTGAATAATTGACAAAACTATTTTTAGTTGTTGTTTTTTTTTTCCTCCTATTAGGGTATAGTGGGTTATGGTCCCACTTCAACAGGCCTGATATTCTAGCTTTTGTCCTCCTGGTCCCATAGAGGAGAGAAAGATATGCTTAGCCTCTTTTTAAAATATATTTATATATTTTTTAATTTGAGTGTACTTGACATGCAATGTTTCATTAATTTTAGGTGTGCAACATAGTCATTCTGCAAGTTTAAATATTATGCTAGGTTCACCACAAGTCTAGATACTATCTGTCACTACACATTATTATAATATAATTGACTATATTCTTTATGCTGTGCCCTTTTATTCTCGTGACTTATTCATTCCACAACTGGACTGACTCTTTCACTTTTAATAAGCAGATCCCTTTAAGGAAAAAAATCACTCAAATTCTGGGGACTTTACACTGGGTTCCCATTTTTATTCTGAAGATTGATTCATACATAATTCTTTATTGCCATGAGACACTCTGTGCCTTAACCTCTCTGTTACAAAGAGGAGAAGTCCCTTATGCATTATTTTAAAGGATTTTCCCTTTAAGCAGAAGAATGACAGAATAAATCTTCTACGTTTTATCTAACCTTCTTTACAAACTCTTAACATGCTTTCAGTTACATCTTAAAAAAAAAAAAAAAAAAAGCAAAGTAAACTCCTGCTGTAATGCTTTGCTATAGCAGTTTTCAATGGCAATCTTTAAAACTTTGCTACTGATGATGTATTAGTTGCTAAATTTATTTACATGTATTCATTTAAAATATATATCATAAAATGTTATCAAGGAAACATGACATAGCACTAAGCAAATTAAATTACTAAATGCATCTTAAATTTAAAAGTTTTAAAAAGTATTGTACAAGATTCATATTTAATTTGCTATATATCTCCTTACTACAAGCAGAAGTTTTAAATTTACAAACTCTGTTTAAGGTAATGTGTTTTTTTTTTTTTTTTTTTTTTATTTTTTTGGTAATGTGTTTTTAAACTATGTAATTCAATAATTTATTGTATTTCACAAAGCATGAGAAGAAATACAGTTATCTTCAATCTATAGTATATTCATTCATACAGGAACTTTCTTTGTGAAGAATTTTCAGCATGCATGACTTTACTATAGGCCAAAAATTCCAAAATATTTTTGATATTCAATTTTTAAGCAGAAAAATATTCTTATTATTAAACATATTTCCCTACTTTTTGCATTCTGATCACATGCACGTAATTTGTTAAATTTATTTCCCTTTCATAGTGCATTTGTTCATTAAGCTATAACACATTGTCTTTGTTATTCACCACAAAGAATTTAGTTTCTCTCAGTCTAATCAAAAGTTGGAGGGTCCTAAGATAACTGCTTTATTATGTTGCTTTTTACATCTCATTAACTTCTTCTAATTGACACTGGTACTCAATGTATACTTTTTGTGCTGCTGTTGCCAGGAAGCAAATTATTCTACCCCTCATGACTGCTCTGGCAGCTTCCCACAAAACACCCAGGCTAGTTTCTTGGTTTTTATTGATATTAATTTATTCTGAAATAGTCTTCATCTGTTGCACAAATGCTGCCGTTTTAATTAGAGAGTTGTTAAATCTCCATACTTCAGATCTCCTATAATTTAGTATATCACCAGAGACACTGACACCAGGAAATTACCAAGCAAAGTTAGATTTTCAATAGCAGATGGTTACATTCTTCAACATATCTCTATTTTTTTAATATCCAGAAATCAGTCTTCAATAAAACATAAGAAAATAAATCAGATTCCATACCTATTTTTCAATGGTTCATTTCTCAATTAATATGAAATTGCATATAAAATTACCTCTGCAAAACATCATTCTGCACCTTGCCTTGTCTTTTGTTTTGTTTTTCAATTTTTCGGTATATTGTGAAGATCAGTACAGACCAACATGTGAGGCCGTGTTTCCCCCATTTGGGGAGAGAAAGCTGCACAGTATTATGTCATTTAGGTGTATTAAAATTATTTAAGTAGGGTGGTTTCAATGCATCACAGAATATCTTGGAATTGGAGGTGTACTCAAATCAATTTTTGAAATTGTTTTTTTCTGGACTTTTGACATTAAGATCTTCATGTCTACGAATTTATGCCCTCAATATCATATTTAGTTTTGCGGAATAATTTCATTGATCAATTTGATTTTATAATGTTTTTCTTTCTATTCTTTTAAAAGAGCAGTACACAAGATAATACCCAAAGAATATAGCAATCTGAAGAATGTGTGCAATTGTATTTAAATATTTTTTCAAATTGTGAAATATTTCTAATATGTGGAAACCTCAAAAGAAACGTAACAGACAAATGCAGACAGATACTCTCTTTCTCAGTTCCATCTGAACAGTTATGAAATATTATAATCAGTTATAATTACAGCCTACCAACCTCTCTTTCCCTTTCCAACACAAGTAACTATTCTGAAGTGCATAAATCTGCCGATTAATGTTTCTGTGTTCTTTTTAATATGAAAATATCTATCTGTACTACACACTACGGTTTCTGTATTTTATTTTATTTTTAAAGATTGTATTTATTTATTCATGAGAGACAGAGAGAGAGAGGCAGAGACACAAGCAGAGGAAGAAGGAGGCTCCATGCGTCAGGGAGCCTGATGTAGGACTCAATCCCGGGACCTCAAGATCATGCCCTGGGCCGAAGGCAGGTGCTAAACCGCTGAGCCACCCAAGAATCCTCATGTTTCTGTATTTTAAATTTATAAAATTTCTATCATACTCTACCCAATTTTATAGCCCTTTTACAAATGTCAATCATTGTCCAATGCTATTATTTGAAATGCAACTCATATTGATATACATATTTCACAGATTCAAAAATTAAGAACACATTTTCCCCAAACTTTTCTTTTACCAATACAAACCTCACTGCTATGAATATCCTTATTTATGTACATGTGAGACAGTTTCTCCAGTGTAGATAATTAGATGTAAAATTAATAGATCTTATAGGATGACTATGGTCAAATTTTCCAGATATTGCCAAATTACTCCCTAATTACACATAACAGTTAATATTCTCAACAGTAATCACCAACAAATAATGTCATAACTCATTAATTTTTGCTAGTCTCATAGGTATAACATTTAAAATTAATTTAAAAAATTTTATTGAGGGCACCTGGGTGGCTCAGTCAGTTGAGCATCCAAATCCCGATTTCAGTTCAGGTCATGATCTCTGGGACATGAGTTAGAGCCTTGTGTTCAGCTCCACACTCGGCGTAAGTGTGTTGGAGATTCTCTCATTCTCTCTGCCCCTCCTCCTTCTCTAAAATAAATAAATCTTTTAAAAATTTATTGAACTATAGTTGACACACAATGTTACATTAGTTTCAGGTGTACAATCAAATTCATCTTTTAAAGTTTGCATTTCCCCAATAATTGTGATTTTATGCTCGATTGTATATATACACAGCAATTTGGAATTCCACTTTGGAATTTGAATTGCTTGTTCCAATTCAAGGTCCATATTTCAATTGGAATGTGTGTGGTGTTCCTTGACTGGTTGAACTTTTATAATCTGTACCATACTTAGTATTTTTGTGTTTGATATTTTGCAAACACATTGGCTCAGTCTGATATTTATCTTGACTTTGTTAATATTGCTGCATAGAATATATTAAGATGTGTATTTCATTGAACTATGTGTTGATGTGTAGTTCAAGAATTATTAATTTTGAAGTAAAGATGTATATATTCTTTATTTCTATGAAAAATTATATTTATATTTATATTGTAATATACTTTGGATTTTTTTGTTTATCTGTCATACATTGTAAATATATATGAAATTTATAAATGGTGATAGATAGATAGATAGAGAAATAGAACAAGCCCAATGCTTAGACCATATGTACATCTATTCTCATTAGAGGAACTGTTTCTCCTGAAACCATTTATTAAAAAGCTAACCTTTCTCCACTGACATCTAGTGATATTTGTATAATACACCAAACTCATATAAGTTTATTTCCTGTCTCTGTATTTATTTCTTTGGTCTATTTTCTAATACCAGGCTGAGAGAACACATAAAATTAGTACATAATTATAATATGTCATTGTCCATGTGTGCATGACATATTTATTGCTTTTATTCTTCAAAATAATCTTGGATTCTTTGGTAAATTTACTCAGGTGGATTGAGGAATAGCTTGCCAAGTAACCTGTTGAATCTTTATAAAGAATTGTATTGTTATGCTAAACACATGTGAATGAAGTTGCCCTCCGTAAAATATTTCTCCTCACAACTATAGAATAGTCCATACTTGTTCAATGTGTATTGTCACACGCTACTGTGAATAGGATCACATAAAATTTAAATTTTTGATTATTTGTTTTTGTATAGAACTGGTATAAAATTGTGATCATTTTCATTTTATTTAGAAGCCTAGGAATTTCTGGGTGACACAGTGATTGAGCATCTGCTTTGACTCAGGGCTTAATCCTGGGATCTGGGATCGAGTCCCACATCAGACTCCTCACGGGGAGCCTGCTTCTCTCTCTGCATATGTCTCTGCCTCTCTCTCATGAATAAACAAATAAAACCATAAAAAAAAAGAAAAAAAAAAGAAAATTTTCATAATTTACCATTAATATTAACATGTTTTAGGGTTTTGGGGAGATTTACATTAATACTCTTAGTTGTATTAAAAGCATAATAAATTGATGTAGAATATTATGAAATGCTCTTTGTACATTGAGGTGTTTCATAATCTCTATTTTCTTAATCTATAACATAAGAACTGTATTAATAATTATTCTAAAGTTACTAATTTTTGCATTTCTGAAATAAGTCCACATTGTCCATGTTACTTTTCTACACTAACAACCTTTTTAATATTTTAATTTTGATTTGCTCTATGAATATTGTGTTATCAAAATATGATCTTGAACATTTTTCTGATCCTTAAAATTTTTAAATATTATCAAAAATAAAATTGCCTTTTCTTGAAACATGAGCATTAACCTCTTTAAACATACTTAGCAGTGGTTTGTAATTTATTTTTGCATTTGGAAGGTGGTAGATTTTAACTACTAACAATGAAAAGTTATAAGTGTGTTCAGATTTCAATACACTATATTATCAGTATTGTCATCATATTTTCCTAGAAAATTGCCCATTACAGGAAAGTATTTATTTTTCTACAATATCTTTTTTCCCTATTGTTCACTATATCTAGATGTCATCTTTTTTCCTAATATTTATTGGACACTATATTTTCTCTTATTATTATTTTTTAAAGATTTTATTTATGAGAGAGAAAGAAAATGAGCAGTGGGGAAGGGCAGAGGGAGAAGCAGAGGCCAGCTGAGCAGTTAGCTACTGGAGGCTTAATCCCAGGGTCCTGAGATCTTGACCTGAGCCTAAGGCGGATACTTAACCAGCTGAGCCACCTAAGTGCTTCCTGTCTTCTCTGCAGAGCCACAGGCAGAGGGAGACGCAGGCTCCATGCAGGGAGCCCGTGGTGGTACTCGATCCCAAGACCCCAGGATCATGCCCTGAGCCCAGGATCATGCCCTGAGCCAAAGGCAAATGCTCAACTGCTGAGACACCCCGGAGTCCCTCGTAATTGGGTTTAATATGTTTTAGTTTACTTATCTTCTTGAATGTTGTGCTTGAATTATTTATTTCCAATTTTTTATTTCCCCTTGTGTGAATTGATCTCTAGAACATCCACAGTAATTATTATTTTCTTAACTTTCCACACAATTTTGATATTTAGTAATTTTGTCACTTTTATGTGAGAATGATCTAATTCCCCTTGTATAATTTTATTTTATTTTTTTAAAGATTTTTTATTTATTATTTATGCATGATAGAGTGAGAGAGAGAAAGAGAGAGAGAGAGAGAGGCAGAGACACAGGCAGAGGGAGAAGCAGGCTCCATGTAGGGAGCCAGACGTGGGACTCGATCCTGAGACCCCAGGATCACGCCTGGGGCCAAAGACAGGCGCTAAACCGCTGAGCCAACCAGGGATCCCCCACTGAATAATTTTAAACTGTAAATTAGTTTTATCATCTTTTTTTTGAATTTACTATTTTTCAGTTTTTAAAATTTATTTTCAGTACTATGTTTATACATAAATACACAAGTGAGCTAGAAGTTTTCAATTTGTCAAATGTTTGTATACTTATTATTAGTTTGAGCTATGGTATCAATTACTTTTAAAATGGGAATAAAAATACTATTAGTGATTTTGGACATGATTTTTTTCCCAGTTGACGCCCGTATATCTATAAGAAATTATTTTATCGTTATTAAATGTATATTTTTACCTATAATATCTTTGTTTAAAGTCAGCTTTATTCTATAATACTATATATTAAAGTTATACAAACTTCCTTTTGACTTAAATTTTCCAGATATGCCATCCTCTTTTTCCTAATACTTTCAATCTCTATGAGCAATATATTTACGAATTTCTCTTAAAGACTACTTTTGTTTTTTAAACTTTGATAGAGCTTTTGTTTTTAGTCTTATGAGTTAAATCTTTTAGCATTTATTTCAATAACTAATATATTGTAATTTATTTCTTCTCTCTTTTTGTCCTTTCTCTTTACCACATTTTCTTGCTATTTTTTTTTTCTTACTATGTTTCTTTTGGACTTAAAATCCTTTTCTATTGGATTTACAAAGTTATCTTTATTCTTTTGCTTCTCTTTTTGTGATTTGGCATTCCCATATCATTTTTTCCCATATCATTTTTTTAATGTTCAGTGTTCTTTATGGATAACTCTATTTAAAATGTGCACTTGATTTAACTAAATAAAAAATTATTCAATATAATATTCTCATGCTAGAACATGAAATTTAGAATTTTATTTTATAACTAGAGAAAATAATATTTTTTAATGGATGTTTACTTGGGTATACACCTATATTACCAGCTTGGTTGCTCAGAACTGTTCTTATATTTTACTACTTTTTTCTAGACTGTATTGTTTTATATCTAGAGAATATCCTATACTTATAGTAGTTCTTGCAGTAAGCACCTGGCATTGATTATTGATAATTATGTTAGCTAATTACATTGGTAAATATTTCTTAGTTTAACAGTTATATTCCCCCATCCTATTCTCTTTGGACTTATGTTTTCCTGTTGAGAAGTTTAATATCAATTGCAGCTTAACACTTAAAGATCCTCTGTCTTTTCTCTGTGGATATTTTTGAGATCCTTGCACCTTTACTGCAGATTTTTTATAAAATGTTTAATTATTTTTATTTATTCCATCTTGAAATTGTTGAATCTATTCATTCAAGCAACTGCATCTTCTGACATTTCTAGAGAGTTTTTGGCCAATTTCTGCTTAATTGTAGCATCTTTCTCATTATCTCAAGCCTTTCTTCATGATATTTATTTTAAACACACAATCTGCATTCTCACAGAAAGAATTATGGAATTCTGTGTACATTCTTTAGATCTTTCTTAATTTATAAGTATTCTTTTAGTATTTTACTGCATCTATTCTACATTTCTATGGCTACACATTTTATTTGAAGTGCTTTATACAGTGATATTTTGCCTTTACGATGCATCCTGGGCCTGTATTTTAAAATAAAGTTATAAGTTAATGGGGGCTGCAAAATCTTATGATTTTGAGTTCCTTTTTTAGTTAGTGTTCATTAGTATTTCATTAGTATTCTACTTATTTTTTAAGATTCAGTATGCATTGAATAGTACTCAATTTTATCCAGCATTTCTAAGTGTTTCTCAAGAGAAATTTTTTGATCACGTTTCCAGAACCTTAACTGCTTATTGCCATTTATTTAATAAGGACTAAATTGATTTAAATTTGAGTCAATGGAAATTAAATATGTTCAACTTATACCTTGAAATACATATACCTATCTTTCAAAATCTCTGTGAAATAGATGATTAAGTAGATTTTAGATATGTATAGAAGCCTTATATATATGTAACTTAAAATAATATACAAAAAATGATCAGTAAGGTAAAGAGAGATTACACAATTAGATTAAAAATAGACTCAACCATGTAGATATTGTTTATTAATTTCCCAAGTTTGTCTTCTTTTCATATTTATACTTAACTGAACATTATATCTGAAATTGTATGTTTGTTTTTTCCTATCAATTCAGATGATATGTTATTAATGTTATCAGATATATGTAACCACTAATGGAGTAAAAAATATTGCTTATAGGCTTTATTAGTACGTTTGAACTAAACCTTTTTTATTTTAAGGGGATTAGTACACTGTACAATGTTATCAATCCAAAATGTTGTCTTCAAGAAGAAGAGACTTTATGGAGTAAAAGAACAGATTGGAAGATGTTGTGAACACCCAAGTTTAGTATATGGTAACATAATAAATTGAAGAAAGTAGATTTAGGTTTATTTTGAGAAAATTTGTTTTATTTTATTTTTATTTATTATTCAAAAGAGATGCATAGAGGCAGAGACATAGCAGAGGGAGAAGCAGGCTCCCTGTAGGAGCCCAAAGTGAAACTCTATCCCAGGACCCCAGCATCATGACCTGAGCCAAAGGCAAATGCACAACCACTGAGCCACCCAGGTGCCCCTATTTTGAGAAAATTTTAAACAAAAGTATTCAGGAGAATTTTAGAAAATGTCAAATAATGAAATGGTAATTTTCAGATTATAGAAGAAAATAATACAAATGAAATTTGAAAATTCTAAATCAAACCTAATACTCAGGGCATTTGCAATGCACCATAGAGTCCTGTTACAGACAAAAATAATATTTGAATAGCAAAGTGGTTAATTTTTGTCCAATAAATGTACTCTGGTTTTCCACAGCTTGCATATATGTAAGGTTGAAACATTCTTATTTACATACCAATAAGCTATAAATTGTTTTCCAACTGGTAGCTATTAGCTTCCTTTGAGACTTCTCCCATAAGCTGATACAATGTTTAATGTACAGTATTTCTGTAGCTTCATTTACTTATTCTTCTGTTCTAACATGCTAGCTTTCTTAACTTTGTATTATATACATTTGAAAATGGAATTCCCCATAATACAATTCTAATACGTTTGTGAAATAATTTGCTATACCAATAATAGAATGTTTAAAATTGCATTGTAAAATACAGTTTTCACCTATATCAGGTGAACTTATTCTCCACCTTATAGTTCTGTTATGTTTACTAAAATATAATAATTGGTTTGATTTTATAGAAAAATACTCATTTTTTAATTTCCTGTTTTTATTAGCTACAGCATTGGAGTATTTACAAAGTGTCTTGTTTCAAAAAATATATGAATATTATTTTCATAGTTACTGGAAGAATTAACACTAAAAATAGAATTTCTGGGAATAATGTCAAAATTTTGATTAATCACTATTAACTGATACAATGATATCATTACTTAGAACATCACTCTTCCAAGTAGGACAATTTTAAAAGAGAATAAATTAGTAAAGGTTCAACATGCATACATTTATTATATCTATCAAAATGTGATCAACAAAACGAGCAAGATTAAACACTGTGATTTCATAAAAGATTCTAACTAGAACTATGTATTTGGTATTTTTATTTCCCCATATTTCTAATATTTTTAATTTTTTTAATTAAACGTATACACTCTTAAGGACTACATTATATTTTTCTGTGAATTGTTGTTCAAGTATATAATATATGCCCTTAACATGTCATTGCATGCTTGTAACATCATATATTTTCATTTAATATATTTTCCTAAACGTTTCACGGGAAACAATGAATGTTTTCTTCCAAAGCTTGAAAGAGTAGTAAGTTTCAGTAACATCTCTTTCTGGAAACCATAGAAAAGGGCATTTTAAATTTTAAAAATTTAAAAAATAAATGTGAACATTAGGAATTAATATGATATTTTTCATAAAATCATTGTGTTACAGATATATGCTAAACAATTTACTTAAAGAGCAAATGAATCATTGCATGTCATGGTTCTAATGCTTTATCTCTCCATGTATCTTATACCTATGCCTAACGTACCTTTTAATTTTTGTTCAATCATATCTCTGGTCTTCAATGAAAAGTCTGGATTCTAACCTTAATCCAAAGAGTTTGTATTCCTGAGAGCTTTACATAGATTTTCTGTCAGGAGGAAGTGGCCACAGGAGGCAAGCCTAAATTAGTATGTATCCTCAAGGCAAACCTCCTGTTCTCTGACTTGCCTGGAGCCAGTGTAATTCTAGTGTCTCACTTTAGTAGAACAAAATAACTGCATTTCGTTTCCAGATGTCTGAACCATTTCAGGAGGGAGATGACTTCCTTTAATGCTTAAAAAAGAAGGAAGTTCAGAAAGAGATGGCCATTTTTTTTTTTTTTTTTTTTTTTTTTTTTAAGAAAAAACGACCTAAAAAAAACCAGCCTAATACTTTTGGCAAAGTAAACAATTTTTCTCATTTTCTCGTTCAGGACTCGTACGGGGGCTGACTTTAAGAAAATCCTTTTTTTTTTTTTTTTTTTTTTTTTAGAACAGTATGACTGCTGACCAATATATGTAATGAGAATCATCCAAAAATATTTATAATATAACCTAGGTAAAAAAAATAAAAAATTAAAGCAGAGTGTCATTAAGGTCTGAGTTTATTTTAATGCATGACCTCCAAACTTAAAATACCAAACAGATTTACTTGTTTCTAAATTTCTGTGCTTATGTGTTACACATAAATTAAATCTTATGTGGGAGATATGAATTATAATAACAAGTTATTAGATGATCATTTTCTTAATAAAGTAAAGGGAAAAGATGCAGTCAAATTTGGGATTAAAAACCAGTGATAGGGATCCCTGGGTGGCGCAGTGGTTTAGCGCCTGCCTTTGGCCCAGGGCGCGATCCTGGAGACCCGGGATCGAATCCCACGTCGGGTTCCCGGTGCATGGAGCCTGCTTCTCCCTCTGCCTGTGTCTCTGCCTCTCTCCGTCTCTCTCTATCATAAATAAATAAAAATTAAAAAAAAAAAAAAAAACCAGTGATAATTTCCCTTTGTTTTATAAAATACAATGTTTTAAAGACTTAAAGACTTATTTAACTCTTCCTATATAATCTCTTCCATTACTTTTAGATTTGAATAACAAGCGTAAATTCACGCTTTTTACTGGTCTATTTGGAATAATGAGTCCTTTAGGAGTCTGTGTTGAGTAAGATATCAAAGAATTTTGCAGGTGGATCTACATAGGTGCAAAAATCTTGAAAATACTTAAGCAACCCTAGAAAGAAATCAAGGTCCATAGCCTCTGCATTGATGATGAGACTAGGCTCTTTCATTCTCACTCCAGTTTCAGCCACACCATTCAGAGATATTGCCTTATTTTACAAAAGAAGTAATAATCTGGGAAGTTTTCCAGATTCATTTATAAGAAAGCAAAGAGCTTAATTTGAGCTACATTTTGTAGGGCTCTTCATCTTTCCTTATGACCTGAAACTCTTACAAAGGACTCTCTGTACTCTTTGTTTGGGGGGCAAGGAGCCTTTATTGTGCATCCTTTCTTTTTTTTTTTTTTTTTTTTGCTTTAAATGTATTATTCTATACTGGGAATGCAGGAAACAATCTGAACCGTTTCACTGAAGATTTACTCTGTGGAAATGCAAGATAGTAACTCAATTTGAGAACAATGTGTTTTGTTTTCATTCAGATGGAGTTGGTCAATGTGTACTTGCTAGTTTCCAAACTTAGAAGGTTTCCCTGACATTTCTCAAATTTACATTGTGAAATATACAACAGACATTGTAGGAAATTACAGAATGTTTGTTGTTCGTTTGGGATCACAAATGTCACCACAGCTCAATTTAATTACAATTCTAGGAGATAATTTTGGGTACTACCATGGCTACTGTTTTTTGTAACCACATTTGTGTTCCAAAGTTTTTTTTTTTTTTAAATAAAATGTTTTCTCTACTTTTTCACTGCAACTGTGTTGTGGTTGTCAACTCAAAAATTAGCTTTATTTAACATTCCTGATTTGAAAGCGACCTATCCTAACATATCCTGTCACTATAGCTTTCCACTTATTTAATATTCTATCACCATTCTGATAGCATTCCCTTTAAGACTAGAGGAGGGAAAGTATAATAACTACTAGGTGTGTTTCTCCATGAGTCTGGTCATATCCATAGAATCCTTCACAAATAGTGATCTAAATAGATAACAGCATACAAGCAAATATCATTCATTCATTTGCTATTCTTTTATTATGTCTTTTTTTTAAAGATTTTATTTATTCATGAGACACACACACACACACACACACACACACACACAGACAGAGACACAGGCAGAGGGAGAAGCAGGCCCCATGCAGGAAGCCTGATGTGGGACTCGATCCTGGGACTCCAGGATCACGCCCTGGGCCAAAGGCAGGCACCCAACCTCTGAGTCACCCAGGGAGCCCATTATTATGTCTTTCAAATCAATTTTTTTTATCTTGTAATATTAAGTACTGTGCTAATTGTTCTTATTATCTCATTGAATTATCACAAAATTTAGTACTATAGATGAATATAAAAATATAAATATATCTTAAAAACATTTTTAAGCTACAGTTGAATTAGATACTGTACAACACACATTTCCAAAATTACTATGTCGATGGGTCTATGTATAACACTTAAAAGCATGGCCAGATTTCTCTGCCTGTGATGACCATGGTTCTTGGTCATGCTGTTTCAAAGAATGAGGAGGTAGACCAGACAAAAAGTGGTGGGCAAAAAAGCAAGTTTATGAGCAAGAGTACAAAGCCCCCACAGAGGACAGGGACCCGAAAGAGTTTCCTTTGGAGTTTCTACGTTTAGGGGTTTTTATGAACTGCTTTGCAGAACTATGTTAAGCAGTCAGGGTTTGCTGAGTCATGCAAATTAGGGCTTTGGTCATACATCTCTCTACCTATTAGGTCAATGTCTACGTGCTGATGGTCTTTTTTGCTGACATCTGGGGGCTTGTGTCTTAACTGCCCTTTGCCCATGATGGGGACAAATGCTTTGTGGTTAATTGTCTTATTTTAGGATGTTTTGCATAAGTCATTTCTGCAAAGGCTGCAAAGCAGAATGCTAGTGTCATCCTGTCTAAGTTGCAAAGCAGGATGTTTGTGCTGTTTTATCGTAGCTGTCTTGCCTCCATCTTACTGGGGACCCTGGCCCTGACCTAACTATACAACTAGTTCCTAATTGAAGCATGTAATTTTATGTAATTTTTATTTATTCAATGGGCAGTGTCACAAGGATTCTATCCTGGGTTTTTTGTTCATTGAACCAAAGATCTGTTCAAGTAAGTTAGATCCACACAATATTATTTAATAACATATATTATTTTAATGATATTTTTAAAAATTTTTATTTATTCATGAGAGACAGCAGTGGAGACATAGGCAGAGGAAGAAGCAGGTTCCTTGTGGGGAACCTGATGTAGAACCCAATCAAGGATCATGACCTGAGACGAAGGCAGATACTCAACCACTGAACTACCCAGGTGCCCCTTGAATAATAATCTAATTTAGTTCTTATACCAAGCAATCTTTTGGTAATTCTTCAGATGCTATTTGATTCTCCAGAATGCTACTTGTGATAGTTTTGAGACAGGGAAATGGAAGGACTCCATAAAAACCTGCTTCTTGCTCTTTTCCTGCTTCTATTCTTACTAAGACCAGCACCCTCACCCCACTTTACACATGCCTCCGAATGCAAATAATCTAAGAGACAAGGAGCAAACGATTTGTATAGAACAGATAACATCTAGGAAAGGACTAGATAAGAATGACCAGATGAAGCTATCATGTGTGTATTCTAAACCAGCAGAGCTAGACATCTTGATGCTAAGACCTCTGGTTCTATGGAATAACACCTGAACCCTCATCTTTGTTCTGACCAGTTCCTGGATGCTGAGAAGCTATGTACACCAGACCACAATCCTCAGTAAAACTCTCAAACCCCAATCAAGGATGAGACTAGTGCTCCTTTCATTTCTGAGTCTCCTAGATGCTCCATCCATATCTGTTCTCTCTGTATCTTCAATAAACTCTGCTCTCACATCCTGCTGGTTCATGTTTGATTTCCATCCTGCTTGAAGCCAAGGACCCTCTTGGATAGTCCCTTGGATTCCCTTCTGGGTCCTCAGGTGCAGCCTGCTTGCATCAGTTTCAGATGAAAAGCCAGCCTCCAATAAAAAAAAATACAAAGTAAGCCATATGCGCTCATGGAGAATTGGTCCCTTTATTACTTTGTAATGTTTCTCTTTATACATGATAATTTTCTTTATTTTGAAGTCTGCTCTGTCTGAAAAGAACATAGTTACTCCAGCATCTTTTGATTAACATTAGTATGGCGTATATGTTATAATAATACTGAAAAGTAGGTAAGTATATGTCTAACAAAATATGTGCAGGATTTCTATGGGGAAAATTTTTTTAAAAACTGATAAAGATATCAAAGAGAAGCTAAATACACGAAGAGTCATTCCATGTTCATGGATAGAAAGACGTAATATTTTAAAGATGACAATCATTACTAAATTGATTTATAGATCTAACATAATCCCAATGAAAATCCAAAAAAGCTATCTTAATAGATACACAAATTAATTCTAAAATTTGCATGGAAAAGCAAGAGATCCCAAATAACCAACAAAATCCTGAAGAAATAGGACTGTTTGAGAACTGTTGCTACCCTACTTCTAGACTTATTATAAAGTCTTTTGTACTCAAGATATCATAATTTTAAGAAAATATTAGACACATTGATTAATGGAACAGATAGTAGCTCATAAATAGAATCACATAAATATAATAAACCGATCTTTGACAAAGGAGTAAAAGAAATTCCGTGGAGAAATATTTTTTCAACAAATGGTGCTAAAAAAACTAGACATCATATCCCAAAAATCAATCTAGAAACAGATGACAGATCTCACACCCTTCACAAAAAATAAACCAAATCCATCATAATATGAAACATAAAACAATACTGAAAACTTTCAAGAAAAAAAACTAGGCAAAAAACCAGTGTGATTTCTGACTTAGTGACATGTTTTGAAATACAATACTAAAGTTACAATTTATGTAAGAAAAAAATAATTTGACAGTTTATGGAAATTGAAATTTTTGCTCTGCTATAGACCTATTAAAGCAATGAAAGGACTAGTCACTGACTATGTGAAAAAAATATACATGTGATAATATACACACATGTTACTTCCTTGCTCTGTCAAATGAGTGAGACTGAAAGAAATGATACCCTGATAGCAACAACACAACTAACACTGGGATCTTGGTATTGACTGCCATTCTCCAACAAAAGGAGCCAGTGCTGCTTAGAGAAATTGCTGATTCTGGGTCTAGGGCAGGGTAAGTACAAGATAAGCCTGGAACATCGTGAGATGCTGCAAAAAACAAAAACAAAACCCCCAGCACCCCTTCCCCCAACACACACACACATACACACACACACACATACACACACATTGAAGGAATTGTCAAAAAACCGCTGGAACCAACTGAAAGAGTTTCCAGTGGTCAAATCTATAAAAATTTGAGCATGAAGTAAATAAAATAGTATGAAACTGTTATTCAATTTCAGATAAATATCCATTAGTCCATACTGATATAAATGGTTGGATAAATTAAAAGACCTGAGATAACAGACAAATCTGCCATGAAGAATTTCAAATAATTTGTGTAGATTATCTGTCCTTAAGGAACATAATCATAATTCCTCCCTCCTTAAGTGCAGACTATTCAGAGCAACTCCATTTCAAAAAGCATTGTATAGAAATCAGGGGTGGGGTATTTGAGAAGAATAACTTTACAGTGGAGAAAACTGACAAACATTGTCAGCTAGGTGATGAAGGTTAACATCAATCGTGATAAATCTTATAGATAGTGTAGACCTTTGAAAGCATTTGATGAGATTGAAAACTTACGTCTGTTTTCTTCCTCCACAAAATTGAATACCCCAATCTAATGCAATCCTGAAAAAAAAATCAGATAATCCTAATTGGAAGGACATTCTACAAAATATTTGTCCAATATTCCTTAAAACTATAAAAGTCATCAAAGCAAGGAAAGTCTGAAAGATTTATATAGCTAAAAGGAGTCTAAGGACACATGATGAATAAATGTGATGTGATTTCCTGAATGCAATCCTGGAACACAAAAAGAACACTAGGCAAAACTATAATATATGGACTTTAATAAATAATAATATACCAATATTAGTTCATTAACTGTGACACATGTACCATAGTCCTGTAACTTGTGAATAATATAGATAACTGGGTGTGGATATTTGGGAACTCTTTGTACCATCTTGTCAAATTTTCTATAAGTCTAAAACAGTTCTAATAAAAAGTCTACATAATAAAAGCTCATGTAAAAATATTTTGATACTTTGAAAGGATATCTATCTGACTCAAGGATTTTTTTTTTCACCTAAGTCCTATTATAATTAAAAAGAAAGTAATAAATAGGCAATCTCCCTTACCATCCTTTTCTTTTTCAAAAGCAATTAAAGAAAGAAAAAAAAAAGCAATTAAAGAATTGAAAGTTCAAAGTTGAACAATCCTTTGATATTTTTGCACAAAGATACGACTTAATACTGACCTAAAATTTTCATTAATAAATTGCCTTATTTAACTAGTTTAGCAGCCTGAGAAAACTCCAAAACTGGTGACACCCAAAACATTTAGCATCTAAAAAACTATGTTGGATATCAAGTTTATCTAATAGTATTACCTTAAGCTCTTCATTCTTGCATATATAAAGTCCATTTGTAGCCACTGTGTAATGGAAAAAATCAAATCACTAAAGTGGCTGATATTCAAAGATGAAGAAGAAAACTAACAGGCCTCTAAATTTCCACAACACCAACAAAACCTGAGTTACTTGGTAAGATAATAAAATTATGACAATATTTGCCCACTTCACTGTTTCATGTAAGAATATCATGAAATAAAAATTATACAGGAACATAGAATAAATATTAAGTAAATATTTTAATTGCTTACTCATTATTCATTGCAGTAAATTGAGTGAGAATCATTTTTTCTTCAAACACTGCTCTGTTATTGAAATACAAAATAAAATATTTAAAATTTGTTTTGTGAGGCTCCTGTGCCTAATGGAAAGGCAAACAAAATGTACATAATCAAATGTGTAATGCCTGGAGTAAAAAATAAAACATCTAAATATTTAAAGATTTAGATCTTGATTAACCACTCAAAGAATATGCAATTGTTTAAACCTCTGCCCTTTACTAATAAACAAAATACACACACACACACACACACACACACAGCAAATACATGCTCACTATAAATAGAAAATAAATTAATTTCAAGTTACTGAGAACAAGTGAATTTGAAAATGCAATGTTTGATGAATTTCATAATAATCTTGTACTAAATGTATTTATGTAGCACTCTTTAAATCACTCAGTCCATCTTCTATTTTTTTAAATTTATTTTAAATTTATTTTTTAAGATTTTATTTATTTATTCATGAGAGACAGAGAGAGAGAGAGAGAGAGGCCGAGACACAGGCAGAGAAAGAAGCAAGCCCCATACAGGCTAATAAAAGGGTAAAATAATATATGGATACACTATTTTTAGTATTTTGAAGCAAATGGTTAATGCATGGAAAGACACTAATTTTATCACTATAAACCATAGGTTTTTTATTAAGAATTACAGCAATCACAGCTCCTACTTATGTTTATAGTATCTTAACTGTAAATAAATGGAAATGCTCTAAGTATTGTAGGTCCAAAAGACATTCCATCATTGTGGATATAACTGAAATTTTAAAATAAACAGAATAGATGGGAAATTTCTTATCTTCAGTCATCTTATCTTAAACAGAAGACCAACTGTTTCACAAAATATCTTAATTCAGCTCACTAGTAGAATACTATGGTATGTAAGTAGCAAAGAGCTGCTTAGAAGCTAAAATACTATTCTCAAACTAGCAATTTCTTTCATGAATCACCTGAAACAGAAAAGTCCTAGGAAATAAGGCTATTAATTTTATAATAGGTTTGCTGGCCAGTAATAATTAATGGGTATTAAATAGGCAATTAGTTTCTTTTAGTTTTTCCATCAAATGAAAAACTTCACATAACATTTTCGTGAGTAAATTTGCACGAGCAAAGTTAGTGTCCTTATTTTTGGAATGTAGGTTCTGGAAGTTCATTTTTGACAAGAAACTAATTTGATCATCCTCGTTCGTTTTATTTCATTTTTTCCTAATTTAATTCATGAGACATGGAAAGCATCATGGAAATTTCACACTAATATACATTAAACATAGAATAATTTGAAAATTTAATACAATAAATGCATTAGTAAAGTGTGCATATATAATAGTAACAGAGAAGAAAAAATCCTTATAAGACAGGCAAGTTTAAGCAGAATATATAGTAATATAACTAAGAGGAAAAAAAAACAAAAACAAAAATGAGAGAGAAGGAGAAAGGAAGAGGTAAAAAAAGGAAGAAAGAGTGAGATAAAGATATGGAGAAAGAGATTTTGTGTGGAAAAGGGAGCCAATAAGAAGTTCCCAGATAAAATCTACATTTTGTTAAAGCCTTTAAAACTCTATCAAAATATTTATCACCATTTGTAAGATATTTATTACAGATAGAAGATACCACTTATACGAAAGAGTTGCAGTAACAAACACATTAACATTGAGTTAATCCAACCTAATTGATTCAAGTTACTTTTGAATTATATACTTTCTTAAAAAAGAAAGTGAAACAAAACGAAGTTAATTAAATACACCAAAATTAAAGCATAACAAATGATCATCAATAAAATATGATGAAAAAATAATTGTCATTCCTTTAAAAGTTCTAGAAGTTTTAAAACTTGAGATCTGGGATCCCTGGGTGGCGCAGCGGTTTGGCGCCTGCCTTTGGCCCAGGGCGCGATCCTGGAGACCCGGAATCGAATCCCACGTCGGGCTCCCGGTGCATGGAGCCTGCTTCTCCCTCTGCCTCTCTCTCTCTCTGTGTGATTATCATAAATAAATAAAAAATTAAAAAATATTCTAAAAAAATAAAATAATAAAACTTGAGATCTTAATAAATACATATGTTTAATGAAAACTTAAGGTACTGATAAACCAAAGAGGAGAGGTAGTTTTTTATAAAACTACCTCTAGGAACTCAATTCTTCAACATCTGAATTCCAAAGCCATTAATCTTGAAGATGAAATCACAGGAGAAAAGAGATTCAGTAGCTTGATAATAATCCAACATTCAAAATAATCAACCTGTATTTATAAACTTATATAAACTTGTATAAATTACATATATATGAGTTTATGTATATATAGTAAAGCTTAATTAAACACTAAGAATTCTTAGATACAAATGGAGTGCTCTTATTGATTGACATAAAACTTCTCATGAAAATAGAATTCATATGTAACAGAAACCTAGGTGTGGGTAAATTTAAAACAACCAGGAAGCTACAATAGTAAAATTTATCATCTATGAGAATTTCTGATTATTAGTGGATTTTCTGTGGATGTCTATACTTGTCTGCTCATTCACATTTAGCATATGGTTCTTAATATAATCGGAGAGCTTTGGTACATGTTCCACAAAGATCTTTGTAAACTTCATTTTAAATACTGTTTTAAAATTTTCTTGTTTGCCCATTTCTTGTTTCTCTTATTTTTAAAATGTCACCAACTAGAATATTGTGTTACAAGATTTCAGAAGCTAGGGCCATCCTATAGATGCCAGAACTATGGCAAGGGCTGCCCTGCTGAAAGGATGGTCTAGTGGAAGCTGGAATAATGGAAAAGTAGGAAAGAGGGCCAACTTATCCACTAAGTTCAGTAGCACAGTGTCTGGGGCTTATGATCTTTTAGAGGCCCATGAAAATGGAATCTATCTTATCTTGCCTTACATATATTTAATATAGGTATTATTTTATATTTCATCATTATTATATTACATATAATGAACATTTGTATCCATCCATCTATCTATCTAAAGAAGTTCAGACAGATTTAGGAGTCTAATATTCTTTGATTTATGCAAGTCCACATAAATGTTCTATCCAAGTCTTTATATTATTTCCAAATTAATGTCTATATGCTCGTGATCCTGAAGAAACTCGGAATTATAAAATGGATGTATGTATGGGCTTTCTTTTCACTATATAAATATATTTTAAAGTAGTATGCAAAGAAATGTTATTTTATTGAAAATATTTCCCAGCCAAAAAAAAGTGTGATTTATAATTAAATAATAAACAGTACAGTTTTGTGAACCTGTTTCCCACTGAATAGCAGTTATTTTAACACTGATTGTATAGGTTTATATTTTAGTAAAATAGCATGAAACTGCATTTAATAAACAGACAATCAAATAGGAGAAATATTAGTTTATATTTTAGTGGATCACAAAAATGTAGACACACTGCTTCAAGGGAACATGATAGCTCTCTACCTTCACATATAAGTACTGATGCTTTGTACATTTGCATCTAAGACAAAATTGTTGGGGCACCTGGGTGGTTCAGATGGGTAAGCGTTTGCCTTGGGCTCAGGCCATTATCTCCAGGTCCTGGGATTGAGCCCTACATTGGGCTCCTGGCTCAATGGGGACTCTGCCTCTCCATCTGTCTCTCCACCCCACTTGTGCTTGCTCTCACTCTTTCAAATGAATAAATAAAATATTTTAATAATAATTTAAAAAAAGAACCAGAACTGTCTTTGAAAAAGAAAAAAAAAACAAACAAACGACAAAGTTGTTAGAGATATACACATTCATTTGCATACTCCATATGGTACACTGTAACCTTGGTTGGTTAATGTGTAAAATTTAAAATAAGTTCATGGTTTTTTGGTCACTATAAAAGGTCTTATTTATTTTTATCTCAGATAGTTATAATTTCTGAATGTTGAACTATTACCAGTGTGAGCATCTGCCCTGTGTCATGAAGGTCTTGGTCCTTGGATTCCCCAGAAAAGATTTATGTGGGGATCCAAGCTAGAATAAAGCCAGCCAGAAGGGAGGTAACAAGCACAAAACAGTTTATTAAAGCGAATAAATAAATTGTGTTTATTACACACACTTAAGGTGGGAAATGGGCAGGTTCTTAGAGGTGGAACCAGCTCTAGGTTGTTTTGAGATTGGATATTTATTGTGTCTCTCTGGGCTGGAAGAGGCTATGAGTTGGGGGGAGGGGGGATTGGTCTCTTATGGAGGCTACTTCCAGTCATTTGCAGGACTCCCTCTACAGGTGGGTAAGGGAAGTTTTTGTCCCTACAAGGTTTGTCCTAGAACTGTCTTGGCAGCCTTCACCATGGAAGGTGGGGACTATAAACACTTGCAAATGTATTATGAGTCTAGGGGTTACCCAGGGGCAGAGGTAAAAGAAGAGAGCACATGCTCTGCACCTGTGGTTCTTGATATGTCAGCCCCAAGGTCTCAGAAGCCACAAATCAGGATGTTGTACCCTCAGGCTTCTGATGTGTAACTTACTTATCACCTGTCTGTCTTCAGCAAATGTCTCTATTATTCCCTTCAAGTACTATCTATACCCCTTTTAGAACTTGGAACTTTGGGTCTTCTTTCCTCTGCTCAGGTCTAGCTTCTACCTAACAGTTTCAGCCTACTGTTGAAATTCCAATGTTAATAGCTCTTTTGATCTTTTGAAAGCTGTTATATAATATTTTTTTTACAAAGTCTTACAGTATTTCTTTATAAAAATATTTTATTTTTGAGTAATCTCTACATCCAAAGTGAGGCTTGAACTCACAGCCCCAAGATCAAGAGTTGCATGCTCTACCAATTGAGCCAGCCAGGCACTCCTCTTACAGATTTCTTATTGGAATCAATAAAACATACTTTCGATTTAAAAAAAATAAATAAAAACATTCTAAAAGTTAGCCTATTATGTGTGTACTTTTCTCATGTCAATATCTATTCCAGTGGTTCTCAAAGATTGGCTTATAGAAACCTGATGATCCATAAGACCCTTTCAGAGGGTTCATGGTATAAAATATGTTTACACTATTGGTAAGATGTCATTTGCCTTTTCCAGTGTGTTGAACACAGGGTAAAATTGCAGGCAACTTAGCACAAATAAAAGTGGTGGAAATAAGCTGTACTTAGTTATACTCATTGTGCTCTAACCAATGCCTCATGCCTTAGAAGATTTTTCCACTGGCTGGTGGGCACACAAACTATTCTGGGCTTTGTGTGTGCTCTGGAGATTTTTCTGCCTTTCTGTTTCTGGTGAATCATTCCCAGGCTCAGGAATTATCTTCACATGAATTTTCTCATCATATTCAGTAAAGGCTCAAGGGAACCCATGGCAGATTTTTAGGACTCTTTCCCTGTGTAGCTTTCTCTTCTTGGTACTCTTGCCAATTCTAGCTACCTTGTCTTAAATTTGTCTCCTTAACTGAACATGAACTGGTAGGCTCCATTTTGATTTCTTCTTCTCTTTGGGACCTGGAAAGTTTCCTCAGACTAAGCTCGTGCAAACATAGGGCTGCCCTATTTGTTTCAGTTACTCAGTGATCAATGTCTTTGGTTGCCTCTTCACAAATACTTGAAACTTGCTTCATATTGAACACTTGATTTTAATAATATAGAATACAAAAAGTTTATTGACATGATATAGATGCAGAAGAGCTAGATTCCTGTCTCATGGAGTTGAAGAATGAATCTCGGGGACAAAGGAAAGTGAGTAAAGTGATAGAAATTTATTAAGTGAGGATACAGGGAGAGCTCTCAGGAGTGAGAGGGAACCAGACAGGGCTGCCACTGGAGACTTGTAGGGTTGGTCTTTTATTGAAAGTTAACCAGGGAACCTAAATCCTTTTAACATATCTACTGATATCACCATTGAGTAAGGACTAGTGATAATATCTTTAATGGCTTACTCTCTTTTGGGGTCCAGTAATTCTTTGTTGGTCACAAGTAGCTGTTATAACAAGACCCCACCTCTGGCACCTAGACAGGATGGTCTTGTTTATTTGTCTCTGGATTCCTTTCATCTCCACATTTTTGGGATTTTTGTGAGCCTGACTCTGTGAGGAACCCTACCTATCTCTCTTACCTATCCCTTATTCAATATCATGTTGCCCTTGGCAACTAATCCTCAAAAAAATGAAAGGAAAGCTGCTTGTCCATTGTTTATGTAGTAACAAGAAAAATACCACCTCACTTGTCCAGTGGGTGTATTAACAAAGAATATCTACAACTGGCTAAAAAGCCTGTTGGAATACTGCTGCCCTTTCTATAAAAAGCCACATTTCTACCCATACTTTGACCAAAAACAACATATCACAACAGATCGAATACAAAGGCAAAAAGAAGAATTTAGATCTCTTCTATCAAACCAGACATTTTTTTTAAATGGAAAAATGTAAAACAAAATCTGCTTATCCCTATTCTGGGGGAAAATAAATTTTTTAATCTTTCAGTTTTGTCAGTATAATGGGCTGAATTTTTTAATGAGTTCATTAAAAAGATTTAAAAGTATGTTTTGGTTTCTAATATGGTAGAAATTAGTACCTATAAACCAAATAATTTTTCTTTAGTTTTTCTAAGTATTCAAAGAAATTAAATATTGCTATAATCAACATTCTGAAACTTGATCTATTTCATTTCCTTAGATTAAATTATCATTTTTATTTATTTGAAGCAAACGACTATAATTTTCTGTATGCTATTTTTTGTTTAGTGTAAATGCACTAAACATTAGATTAGACTAAATATTTTTATGTGAAAATTGTGTGAACCCTTCAAATATTTGAAGATATTCGCCTATTTTTTTAAGTCAGTGATTCAACAAAAATGCTGAAAACTACGTAAGACAGAAAACATTTATATAATTTCTCCTTTGAGCTACTCCAATGGCTTCTTGTCAATTAGATGAGTGCTGTGAGATAGAGGGTGTAGTGAGAGGGTTGTATAAGCAATAGTATCCTTTCAGAACTATCCAGAAAAACTCAAGATTCTGCTTGGATTTGAGTTATACTTATAGATCTCTATACACCATCCAACTATACCACTATCTATCTGTTTCTGAGATTTATACCAAAGCATCATACAGGGAAATCGACTCACAGAAAAATGCTCAAGGGCCTGCACAAATCCCTATACCTCTTAAAAGATCTGGCAGTAGAATATGGAACCAGGATTCTATTTGCATTCCCAGGAGCATTGCAATTTATCACTCCCCTAGCTGTACTTCCTCAGCAAAGAAATATATAAATTTCACCTTGGAGAAATTAGCTGAGCTGCTTTTGTGCATCTGTAATATGTGCATGTATTCTGACTCTACTATTTTATTAGTGTGAATCATGAATCAGTTCTTTACTTTATTTCTTAGTCTTCTACATCTTCCACTCAAAAAAGACCTTTAAAAGTCACCTAAAAAAGGCTGTGGGTCCCTTGAGACTAGTAAATCTCTACTCCTTATTTGATTTGTTACAATGTTAAAAATCTTTTCCTGACAAGCCTAAAGCTCTATATAGGAAATTTTTGTCCTTTTTTAAAGGTCTTCCTTCAGGATGAGGATTTAGATTGTATTTAATTTAAAATCTAGCAAAACTTGACACCATCTAAGATTAAAAGAAAAATTGATTAGCTTCATATTTAATTTCTATAACATAATTGCATATGATAAGATCATTTGTATCTCTGTACCTTTGGTAAAAACTATCCTAATTTGTTACCTTTACAAAAATAATTATAAATATTATTTATTCTTTTCCATGCTGTTACTATCTTAGAAAATTACACAAAGATGTCATTTCATAAAAGTTTGTTAAGTGAATTTAAAAATATTTCTTGTAATGGAAATAGAAAAATATGATTATAGAAATATAAATCAATTTAAGCAATAATTTTAATCCCCTAAATATAAGTTAATATATCTATGGTGAATGATATAGAAGAAAATATTAAAGAACTTAGTATATTTTATCTTTAGTTTTTAGGTATCATACACAAGTTTATCTTTGTATGTGTATTTATCTGTGTGGTTCGTGTGTGTCTGTATGTATGTTGATAGATAAATATCTATTTACCTCAACTCACCTAACCATAAGTTTATTGAGAAAATGACAGGAATTAGGTATTAAACATTTGCATCTTTTATGTCACTAATGTAAGTATGCTGTAAATAAGATAAATTTTTGATTGATTGTAAGGCTGATAAACTTCTTAATATACTTTATTTAAATTTCCTGAAGATACAATTCAATATTTACCTAAGCCAGGTAAATAAAATATAACTCGCAAACACATAACAAGATGCATATAAAAAAACCCAAAGGTCCAAAAAGAGTCTTAAACTACATATTACTGATCAAATTTTCTTTTTTTTTGGTCAAATTTTCAACAAAGAAAATTAGACTTCCAGATGATTCCATATTAGCAAAAATAGAATTCACCAAAAAAATGGAGGATCTATCATCAAATACTGAGAAAAAAAATATTTGCCCACTTGAATAAAGTTACCATTATATTGATTATTAAATCCAAACCAATTTTCTTCCCCCTCTTTCCTCATATGGTGGAAATTGTTATCCTAACATAAGTACCTGTGATAACCAAATGTATGTCTGTGCTATATTATATATTTCTGTAGCCATAAAATGGCTTATTGCTTCATGGATATATCCTTTTGCATGTTTCATTATTTATTAATAAAATCTATTCCATCGGGACGCCTGGGTGGCTCAGTGGTTTAGCACCTGCCTTTGGCCCAGGGCCTGATCCTGGAGTCCCAGGATTGAGTCCTACATCAGGCTCCCTGCATGGAGCCTGCTTCTCCCTCCACCTGTGTCTCTGCCTCTCTGTCTCTGTGTCTCTCATGAATAGATAAATAAAATCTTAAAATAAAAAAAATAAAATTTATCCCATCTATACAAAAATATATATAATACTTGTATGTTAATACAGTAACCTGTTCTAGATGCATTAGTAACAATAAAGTTTTATACATTTTATGATTTTATTTGTGTTTTCTATTTGACCAATCTTCACAGTTTTCTTATTTTATACATTCTTAGGTTAACTCAGTTGATTGAATTGCTACTTTGATATTTAGTATACTAATTTAGGCATTTTAAATTTTTTTCCCTGCAATTATTTTGAGCATACTTGGTTAATCTTTTTCAAAATTCCCTATGTGAGTGATTTTTTTCTTTTACTTCTCTTTCTCTTACGATGTGTATGGATGTAATATAATTTCCATTTAATAGTGTTTATTGGCAACCCACAACATGACAGTTTTCACTTCTAGTAGTCCATAAAACTTGTGTTTGAAGGTGTTGTAATAATAAAAATCAGTTGCTCTTACTGTTCCCAAAAGATGCCAAGGAAGTGCAAGACTCCCCAGAAAGGGAGGTAGGAAAGGAATTTTCCACACTTCCATGAAAATACATTTATGTGTTACTACTTACTCTTGAATAACATTTTAGCAGTTACTTTCCTTATCATTTTAAAAGTAGAGTTACATTGTCTTCTGACATGTATTGTTGCTTCCAGGTGTCTATTGGTTGTCTGTTATTTACCCTTTTAGAAATTTAGTTTCTGTTTTCTTCCCTCTGCTTGTTTTTTAAGAATTTTCTTTGCTCATTATGTGCTGGGAAAGACCTAGTTGTCAGGTCTGTTAATTGTTCAAGGAAAAAAAAAAAAAATTCCCAACAAGTACCAGAGCAGATATAAATCTTCTTGACAATGCTTTGTAGATGGAGTTTTGCTCTTTTTATCACTAGGATTATACTCCTTGAAGTATCACTGACCTGACGCAGGTGTGTCATTTTTAATTCTTCAAGTTTCCAAGGTCTTATCTTCAATTTCTCTATAGGCAAAATTATGGTTCCTCTAGCCCTTGGTGGTTAGCAGCTACATGTGTGAGCCCCACCTGGGCTTTTAAGTCTCCCTTCTCTCCTGGCACCTGAGCAGTTCTCTTTTCCTTCATGGAAGCTCAGCTAGGAAGTAAGAGTGTTTTGATGGTTATGATTTGTGTTGCTCCCTGTTATCAGGCATTTCTCCATATTTTTAGTGGAAGCCGTTTTCTCTAGCCTGGTTCTCCATTTTGCCAAAGCCAAGATTATGTTTTTCAGCAAACTAAGGTATATGTGCAGTCTTTAATGGAAATATTCTCTTCCTTGCTTTATGTCTGTGATCCAAATGAGAACTGCTGTCCTTATATATTATTCCATCTCTTTGGTTTCAGTGACTAGAACTTATGCCAAGTCAATCACTCTACACTTTATCTATCATCTATCTATCTATCTATCTATCTATCTATCTATCATCATCATCATCTTTATTTATTTATTTATTTATTATTTTTATTTATTTATTTATTTATTTATTTATTTTCTACATGTCTTTTAAAATGCAGTACGTGGTGATATACTCTTATCTCACTGGTTCAAAACTATGATATTGGGGCACCTGGGTGGCTCAGTGGTTGAGTGTCTGCCTTTGGCTCAGGGCATGATCTTGGGGTCCTGGGATTGAGTCCCACATCGGGCTCCCCGTAAGGAACCTGCTTCTCCTGCCTATGTCTCTGCCTCACATTGTGTCTCTCTGAACAAATAAATAAAATCTTAAATACAAAAACTGTGATGTCATTAAGCTGTCCACCTGATATATAGATATAGAGACAGAAATGAAAAATGGAAGAAAATCTTGTTCGTATTTAAGTCCCTGCTTCCAACCATTTCCAGCTATCCCAGTTCTTCCTGCAGTTGATGTGTTGGACCAATATATTTCTTACTTGCCTTTTAGTTAGATTTACATTTCTGTCTCTGGCAACCAAAACAACTATTAATACAATAATAAAGATAAGGTCTCTATAACTAGATAAAATCACTGTTGATATTCTTTATTGCATTTCACATGCTCTGTGATTTATAGACACATTATTTTGCATCTCTATTCTGAAAAGCAATGATATAAATATAATTCTATTAATAAACACATAATTTTTAATTAGCTCAAAAGATGGCCTCCTGATTTCTGTCATTCATAATAATAATATTCTAATTGTCCTGCCTTCATCAACCTCCTTTCCTTCCACTCAGTCCTTCAGACTGCAACTAGATGTACCTACAAAAAGCCTAAATCCAATCATGCAATCTCTCAAATGGCTTTCCTCTAAGGAAAGAATTATAAGAGGAGGGGGGAAAAAAAGCAAGTCAAATTACCTTAGTATCACATTCAAAATCTCATAAATATGTAAGTAACCAGCACATTTGACTTTAATTATCATTTAAATTGGACATCATCTCTTGAATCATGTGATTTTCTTGGCTCAAGTGGGTTTCTTCTACTCCTTATCTACTAAAATTATGTCTTAGCCTTCACTCAAATTCTTTTTCCTCTGTGATGCTTTTTCAAAGTTGATACTGTCATTATTCCCATTTCTTTGGCCTTATATCTATTTGATTCATGTTATTGGACTCATGTGAATATTACTAATATTTTTGTTAATCATTTACATTCCTGCATATCTATATAGACCATAAGCTTTTTGAGGGCTAGAATTGTCAGACTTATTTTCACAGATATCAAGTATATAAATATAAATGTTTTTGGATGGGATTAATATTCAATTATTTTATTGCTTTGTGCTACTACTGCATACATTTCAGGTTGTCTTTTGTAATATGCATTACAATCCCAGCTTGACTTCCTTTAGCTCTGATTTTAGGAAGCATTTTATTATTACACCATGCAAAGTAAAATGAAACCTGTTAGGCACTGTTTAGCCAACAAGCGAAAAAAAAAAGTGTAAGTTCTGAGGGGGATTCCATGAAGTACTACTGAATGCTGAATCCAAATCATAGGGTAGTCTTGAAATCAGCTAGCATCGTATGAAACACTGAAGAACAGACATAAAAACTCACAATTGGAAATGAGTATGTCAGTTTTACCACAATAAAATTAATTCATTAACTAATAAAAATAAAATATAGTTAGGCCTATAGAGAGGAAACCATTGGAGGTTTTAAAGCAGAGGATGATGTGATATAATTTATGTTGTTAAAGGAACACTCTGATTACTATGTGCAGGATACACTGTGGGGCCCAGAACATAAATAGGTGGATCACGTAGGAAGGTGATGCAGTAGGACCAGAATGGTAGCACTAAATGTGGATAAAACTATACTAATATGCCTCAGGTATATTACCAGAAACTTTTCTCCTGCCTGAAGATTGGCATTCAGAAAAATCCCATAAGGGAAAGAGAGGGGACTTTGATGACATCAAGCACCTTAAATGAGAAGAGATATTGCTAGAGAGGAGTTCTGTTTGTAAGAACCCATCTCTGTTCTCTTTTACTGAACTCATTATAATATTAATATCCGTGAAGCAGTGTCTACTCCTTTTTGATACTTAATCATTTTAGAATCTGAAATCTGAGGGGTGCCTGAGTGGCTTAGTCAGTTAAGCATCTGCCTTCGGCTCAGGTCATGATCCCAGGGTCCTGAGATTGAGCTCTGCATCGTACTCCCCACTCAGTGGAGAGTGTGCTTCTCCCTCTGCCTCCCCTACTTGTGCTCATACTCCCTCTCTCTCTAATAAATAAATAAAATAATTAAAAAATGAAAGCTGAATCCCCTTTACTCAATACAGTTTCATACTTCTCTAAGTGCTGTTATACAATTCACTTACTCTGGTAACATATGGTAACATACTCTGATACACTTGAAATTGTAACTATTGATGGCTTTTAGAAGAGGGCCTTAGAGACTTCACAACAGTATACTTTACTTCTCTGCACCTGACTTCCTTCAATTTTTTTTTTTCTGCATCTCTTTGTGGTAAGACATCTATCATTAAAAATAAAATAAAATAAAATAAAAATTATTTATTTATTTATTTATTTATTTATTTATTTATTTATTTATTTGAGAGAGAGCACAAGCAGAATGAAGAGCAGAGGGAGAGGGAGACAAACAAGCTCCCTGTTGAGTGGAAAACCCAACATGGGGCTTTTTCTCAGGACCCTGAGATCATGATCTCAGCTGAAATCAAGAGTCCGAACTTAACTGACTGAACTACCCAGGCACCTGAAGACATCTACCATTTAAAATCTTCAATCCTAATTCAGTCACTGTCACTCCTTGAAGATATTCTCAACAAGTATAGGTTCTGCTCTTCCGAAATGCCTTCTCTATTTCAGAGTCAGTCTCAGCAAAGACAAGATTTTGACCTCTAATATATCTGTTCGTATCTTTTTGATTTTGGTTTACATAATAACTTGAAGACCAATCCATTGGCTGCCGCATTAAGAAGACAATCCCAGAACATATACACACTTAAGTGTTTATAAATTGTCAATGTTGTTTGCATTCTGCCTAAAAAGTAAAGGTCGAAAATACAATCCCAATCTCAAAAGCTATCTCTTAATATGAGGTGATGTCAGAAAATTAGTCTTATATTATTACCCTATACTGTTTCTTTAAAAAACAGACATGGTGAATGTGCACACAGGGTTGCTTTAATTATTTAGACAAGCATGGGTTCAAGATACAGACTGTGCTGCACATAAACTCATAACCACTTCACATCTATCCACCAAACGCAATTCAGAGCGGCATTTCGGGTGACTTTCATCTTGTATAGGAAAATGTCTAGACTCCACTCCTTTATTATACTTTTCTGTGAAGCCTGGTGCTTCTTCTATGATCACTGCATATTCAAGGGGAGATAAAAGAGATTTGGGACAAAACATAATATCTTTCATTCCAATGTAGGAATAAGAGACATGAATATGGAAATATTTATATTTCTTTCCAATGTCCCTTTCTCCATTCTTTTTGCCATAGACTTTATAGTTTTTCCCAAAGAGAAGGAGAGATTATCCAATCCATTGAATCTGGGCTCAGGCTTTTCAATTGTTTTGACCAGTAAAATAATGAAGAGATGGAAGTGATTATGTTCAAGTTTCATCTCTATACCTCAAGAATTATTGCATATTTTTTTCTCATTCTCTTGCATTTGTGCCATCCTATTAAAAGAACATGTCCAAATTAGCTTTCACTAATCTGAGAGAAGGTTGAGAAATATGTGGAAAACAACCATGCTTGTAAGTCTGGATCAGCTAACTACTGCTTATATTAATACTGCTTATTTGCTTTTATGAGAAACAAAAATTTATTTCTGTATGCCAGTGAGATTATGTGGCTGTTTTCTAATCAGCAATTTTGTGCTAATACTTAATCGATTGAGCTAACTACTCAAAACCAGTCAAAGAACATAGCCCCATTTATTTATTTATTTATTTGCTTGTTTGTTTGTTTATTTTACATAGCCTCTTTTAATTGAGTTTTCTCAACACTCACGAAAAGCATTTATGGGTATGTATTAGATTTTACTGAGGATTTTGGGGCAATATACTGGATATGTACATGGTTTCCTTAAATTTGAAAATACTATGTAGTCTATTAGCCATCTTGCCACTGGGAAGTTCTCCTTATTCATTTCCCTGGAGTTTTACCTCCTAACATGGCTCTGCTATCAAACAAGCATTAATCTGCCTTTACATTCTCTAACCCTCGGTAGCTTCAGATCCTCTCTTTATTTTATCTATAGATGGATTAAATCCCCCACTCCTACCCTTCAGCTCTGGGTTTACTTTTGCATATAGAAAGGATCTTTAATGGGACTTGCTGAGCAGATCACTTAATCAGTGTCTCATCTCTTCATATCTAAAAGAACTGGCAAAGTTTAGAAATACAAATCTTTCCTTTATCCCTTCCTAGGTTCTTATAGATGAAAGTGAGCAAAAGCCATATTTATTTTCCTACTGATATAAAACTCTGTCATCTTTAGAATGAAGAAACATCTATAATCACATTTATCATCACTAATAATTTTCCATTCTACTGCTTTAATTTGTATAATACTGATATTTATGTGAACATTGTACACTCTCACAACTGATCCATACTTATCAATTTATTATTTAAAAGTTGTAATTGGCAGGGTCCTACCTAATTGGATTAAATAATTGCTATTATATTATATGAGAGGTTATGAAAATTATACATGCCCCAAATTAAGAGAGTAAGAGAAAATATTCTCCTAAAAGTCATATTTAATTATATTATAAATTCATGTTAACAAAAAAAAGCCAAAAGTCATATCTAAACGTAGAGAAATATTAGAAGTAGAGTATATGCCTCTGGGGCTCAGAAAACAACTATGATGAGAGTATTAATTTTATCATGATTAGTAAATGGTGAAATTGATCAAATTTCATTTTTTCAAAAATCATTTAGTAGAAACATGAAAACATTTAAAAGGGACATAGGGAGTTCATTAGATGTCTTCTATATTTATCTAAAAAAAAGAATGATTGTTGAGATGAAAACTGAAAAACACTAGCAACATTAGGAAGAAATTTAGGAAGCAAAATTTATGGGGGTTAGATATAGATTGGGTGTTACTTGTGAGGAAAAGAGACTAGAAGAAGAACAGCTCTGTAGTTCACATTTAAGTATGAATTAATGGAGAGTTTGTGATGATTTCTATATCTTGTCCATAAATACAAACTATATTCAGTCTTTTTTGATACAACTGCAGCTGATAGAAATATCAAATACTATATACAATCCAATCTGTATTTTTTCAACCTGTGTCCATTTTAACAAAGTGCCTAGTTTTCCAAGAACCTGGAGACATTATTTTCCTTTCTCGTTCAGATATGCTTTTTATAGTGATTTCTGAAACTAAAAATCCATGTGTGGAAGTGGGCAGCATGGTTAGCATGTTAGGTCACTTATTTTTGAGAGGAGAAAGACTCTAGTTGCTATAATAAAAATGGGCACTATTATACTTGACAATAGTGGAACTTCCTAGAGATACTAAATCTCATGCCCTGAAGCACCAAATATAAGATGGGTAGAATCAGTGGCCTGGTAACTGTTAAATTTTTTCTATGATATGGTGATTCCTATTAGCTACCAGAGTGTACCATTTTAGGAATTTCTTTTTCATTAAACTAGAGCTGAGAGAAAAAATATTTCATCTATCTCTTATGAACTGTTAGATTTACACCTCAAGAGTAGTCAGTGGTGAAAGAACAGAATCTGGCTGAGACTGAAACCAACTTTCAGAAAAAAGCAGTAAAAGAGAAAGGAGAGAGTGATTTCTGATTTAATTCCTGTCTGTGGATTAGACACAGCTTTGCTGTAATACATGATATTGATCAATAAATTCACTCCCCACTCCCAACTAATTTCAGTTGGGTGTCTGAGCTCAAAACTACAGCCATGTTGAACGCTATATTGTACAAAGGATTTACAACTTTTAAAAGAGAAGACATTTATATAAAAAAACACAATATACTTCATTATTTTGCCAGGCATACCTTGACTTTCCTAGTTAATCGAATGCAACTGTAATTTTGAAATTTTACTATAATGATTAACTAGTATATTTTACTACTATCCAGTCTATGAAGAATACATTCTGCTTACAAAACTAAAAGATTTTGTAGTACGTCTCAAATATATAAACCTTTGCCAAATCAATCTATGCTAATACCTCATGTATTTAAAAAATGTTTTCAGGTTCTTCTGTAGTATCATTACTCCATGCTCCATATGTCTAAAAGCACTTGGATATAGAATATTGAGTGTCACTAGTCATGCTTGGTATTTATGTAGCTGTATTTTAGGAAACTTGATAAAAATTACAATAAAATGTTCTGTAGCTACTCTACAGAACAAAATTCCAGTCAATATAATCACTTCTTGTAATAAGCCTGGGAATAAAGACAGACTTGCAGTGAACAGTAGGCTTAAAATCAAGCTATTGAGTCAATAGAAAAAAAAAAATTGAAGTGTTTTATTTGTGTGATCTAAAAGAACTGTTGGAATTATAAAGTAATATACAGGTAATGATTACTCCATTATCATCTCAGTCTACACGTAATTCTCTTTTGAGTGAAGTTTAAGCTCTGGGTACATCGAAACAACAACTGGGATCAAAAAAAGGAAGTCTGAAATTCAGGACATTTTTACATTTTAAAGATTACATTTTCCAAATTATAAATAAATATATTTATTATAATAATTATAAACAAATATACCTATTATATAAATAACTTTAGTTTTGTGACTACAAATGTCAATAGAATTATTTTTTGTGATATTTCTGTCAATTTTATAGAATGGACTTAACTACATACACACACATACACACACACAGGGAGGGAGGGGGACAGAAAGAGAGAGAATACCATGCACTTAGCATTAAAAAAAAGTTATGTGCTGTTTCTCAATATATTTAGAAACATACTATACTATCATGCTTATAGATGAAGAAAAAGAAAATCCTCTAAGTTACAAAAGTATTATTCAGTTTGAATTTTTCCTCTAGAAATATTAAATATTCCTTTACTTCAAACCCTCTGATTCATGAAGCCTAAAAGATTACTTAAATGTTTGAAGGAATCCAGCCAGAGTTAAGCCTTTGTGATTTTGTATTTATAGCTCTGCACCATAATTAAATCACTACCATTATATAGTGAGATCCTTAACAGAAGCATCCTATCTTACGGAGATAACATTGTAATTCCTATCATTCTGTTTAAAATTATTAGATAATGATCTTATCATTTGACAGATGGTTGTAATGTCTTTACCATAGTTTTAGCAATGACATAGAGTAGAATAAACATCCTTATTTGTTCTCTAACACTTTGCAAGTTAGTTGCCAGTGAATGGAACCAGACTGACAGTCTACCCATAATCTATTTGGTACTTGGTTCTTTTCAAATGTAAATTAATTAACAGTATTAAGATCAAGCATTTCTGTTTCTCTCCAAAAGTCAGAATATTATATCCAGCAAAAAAAAAAAAAAAAAAAAAAAAAAAAGGACTCAAATTTCCAATGAGTAACAATGTGCTGGAGCAGAGTGGCAGTTACCTGTTTACAGGATCGATGCATCAGTTTCCAGCTGTTCTGGAAAGTGATGTATTAGAATTAAATTCCTTAAAGATGTCCACACATTTGAAGAGTAATTCCATTTTTAGGAAAGTATCTATAGACTTTTTTAGCCATAAGGTAAACAAACCATGTCTATTGTTTTATAATAGAATACAATTGGAAAATTAATAAACAATTGCTGAGAAATGAAATATTTAGTAGAATATATAAAGAAGAGCACATTGTAAAACCATTAAAATATATTTTTCAAATGCCTTTGTAATATTGGAAATTTCTCACATTAATTATATTAATGAAATGTTATTATTAGAAATATATCATTTTGAAGTTGACTCAACAAATATTTGCTGAGAATTTCTCATGGGCCGGAGAGGTGTTGGGAATATACCAACAAACAAATTATTTTGATAGAATTTATTATCTAACCAGCATATATATATATATATATATATATATATATATGATATAAAAATTAAGGAAATTAGATAACATTTTAACGAAAGAGTATATTAATACTTAAATAGGATGATCAGAGAAGCCTTCAATGAGAAGTATAATAAGCACATGAAAGAAATGAGGTATATCTTTTAAAAAATATTCAAAGGAACTTGGTTATAGTATAGTTGTAGCCAGTATATCATGCTCCAGAAATAAAAAAGACCACTGCTCTTCTTAAGTGCTTGGAGTGAGGAGGCGTGAGATCTTGAGTGGAATGAATTTAAGGAAACACTAAAGGGGAATTAGAGACAGAAGCAATGATCTTGTTGAGGAGTTTTGACATAAAGGGCAGATAGAATTTGAAAGGAGTTTTGGGATCACAAGAAAGTTTTTATAAAAAAATGAGAGGAAAATAGAAAAGATAAAAAGAAAAAAAACTAGAGAGAAGGGATAATTGCCTGAATGATATTTTCGAGGACGCAAAGAAATTTATATGTAGTGTAAAAGTAAAAGAGATATATAGAAATGTGGGTAAATTAAATATGGAAGACCTGGGGAGAAGTGCCTTCTTGTTTGACCCATTGAAGCCCATCTATGAAGCAAAAACACATAAAAAATACATAACTGGCTCTTAACTTATCTTCTGCCAAATACAGCCTTCATCATTCTGCTAACTGGCTCCATATTTATTGATGAAAGACACAGAACTCAGAGAAGCATTTTACTTACTGATTACTAGTTGATTATAAAAGGATATAACTCAGCTGGGAAAGATAAGTAGGGCAAGGCATGGGGAGAGAATGCAGATCTTCTGTGACCTCTCTGAGCAGGCCACTGGTAAATAATCAGGAAAAAAAGACCCTAAACCAAAATCATTCGAAGAAAGATAGTATCCACATCATTTTTCTTCTATAATACCCAACATGGATGCAGAAAAAGTTAGACTTGTTTAGTTAATGTAAAACCAGTAATCCTAGATTCCCTTGTTTTGTCAGCACTTTGGCTTTATTAGCCATACAAATATTGCTTTATTTCAGAGTTTACTAATAAATATGGACTAGAGACTAAGGCTGTGCATTGCTAATTAACAGTCATCCCAGAAAACATTTCTTTACTCAGGGAATTTTATTTACTGAGATGTTTTATGTAGTATGGTAATTAAAATCTTTTATGATAAAACTGAAGACAATGAAAAATCCTTAAGTCCCAGGACTAGAAAATAAACATAAAGGCAGATTTATGAAGGGAACTTGATGTCAGATTTACATTTGTACTATATCTTATAAAAATTTCTCTTTTTTTGTGATACAAATAAATCTCTTCAATGTTATTGCAAAGAATTTTTATAGATACTCAAACTCTAAAAGTTTAAGGGTGTCTCCTATGCATTGTAGCCATCAATCCTCCATCAATTCTAATAATTGCCATATAAAACTACTTTCAGTTTTTTTGTCTAAAAGCCATTTACATGATTCTAAATTTCTTCATTTACCAAAACGTTGTTTCATTCATCTGTCTACTTCCACTTTTAGGTAGAGGGTTATTAATAAAATCACTGACTCTAGCTGAATGTGTTTCCTAAATTAATATTGGAAGGGTGTGTTTTCTACATCCTCAAATAATGGCAAAATCATCCTGGGCTCATGACAGTATACTCTGTTGGCACATATATTTATTCAGCTCCTCTGCACATGCAGAAAATTTGCTGAATATTCCTGGTCAGAAATTATGAAACTCAGAAGAAAGAAAGAGACAAATTGAGAGTAGTGGAAGAACATGACTTAGTTTTGAGACCTACTACTATTTCCTTCATAGAATTTTTTTTTTCCTTCATAGAATTTTGAGGTTTCTTTCCTCCTATATGGTATGAACATTTTAACTTCAGAGTCAAATTATGAACTCTAATTTTAGCAACACATTTATGAAAAAGTTTAAATATAGTTGGGGACAAGGTAGAAATTCATGAATAGGAATTTTACAGAAGATACCTACAAAATATCTCCTCCTTAATATGAAGCTTTGAAGAGGCTATCATCTTGTTTAATTAAATTATTTAATTTTAATTCCTAATCTTAAACCTATCATTTCTTTAGAAATTTAGCTGGGAAACCCATATGATCATTAGCACATTTCCAGAATTGGGCAGTATCAGATGTTCTAAAAAAAAAAAAAAAAAAAAAAAGCGTTGCATTTTTTTTTTCTTCATAAATAAGACAGATGTCTATTTGCTAAAAGAAGACTTTAAAGACTTTTTTTTTTCACTTTCAGAAATCTGACAAGGCCCAACGGGGTATACATTTGGGAAGACGACCTGAAATTGGCTCTGACTGCTGCTCCTCCATGCAAAGGCCAGGTCTCAACTGCCTGATTCTCCTGGGGTCCAAGCCTCAGGCTGAAGAGGTGCTGGCTTCCCAACCTTGGGCTGTGGAGTCATCACCTGGGGGCAGGCAGGGCTATGGAGGACAATAGAAGGGAGACAGATCAGGTCCTTGTAGCCCAGGCTGGGGCATGGCCTGGTTTATGCACTCGCTACCCTCTATGCGCTCATTGCTCTCTGCCTTCCCTGCTCCTTACCTGTCAAACACAGCTGCCCTGGGTCTTGCTGGTGGTATTGGAGGCACCTGGGGGGCTTCCTGGTGGAGTCCTGAGCGGGTAGGGGATGTATGTCCCTTGACCTTTTGGTGACTGTGTGTGCATGATATCCATGACTTACAGGAGGGTGCTCGCTGCGATAGCACAGGCGTCTGGACTTCCTGAGTCCAGGAAGATTCTGGTTTGCTTCTCCAAGGACGAGGCCTCCTCCTTGGACCAGGGCTGGCCACTTGCTCCAGTGACAGCAATCCCAGCAGCAGAGATGAGAGGCCCAGGCCTCGGAGGGTGGTCATGGTGACTGTGCATTAGGAGTGCCTTTACCCTCACCAGCCTAATTTCCTGTTTCCTCCAGTGCCAACTCTCTCGCTTCCAGAATCTTCAATGAGGTAAGAAAACCGGGAATACTCAGTGATTTTTTTTTTTTTTTAATGATGCTGAATGTCATTCTGTGACAATATAATCAGTCACATTCCATTTTGCCAACATCTTAAGTCTGTTGGAAGAAAAGATGGTCAGAGAGAGAAAAAACAAGGCTCATGAAAAGAGTGAATTATGTGCGTTGACTAGCTTACTTGATTGAATTCACTATATGTTTCTACTAGACATATTATTTTTCCTTGGCATCCTAAACCAAATTGTATCATTAAAGTTAAAGGAATCATAGAGATTTTTCCCTCTGAGTTTTGAAAACATTTAAGAAGAACAAGAGATACTGATAGTGATGCTGATGGTAAAAAAAGGATATAAAGACTCTGCAGGACATATTTACTGTCATTGTATTCTGATGACAGAATTTGATATATTTATAATCAATAGAATTTCCTCAAAATTGACAATTATGAAATTTGTTTGGTCACAGAGGAAAATATAAGGGCTTAAGTAGAAAGTTAAAAATGTTAGATAAGGTGATCTTATCTCGATAATCTCTTTTATTTTACTCAAAAGAGCCAATTTATATTAGAACTAAATGATTGTATTATTTTTCTATTGCATGATTAAATTATAAAATAATTGAAAGTCATTTAAAAATCTTTAATTCTATTGCTTAATTCATATTTGATTAAATTATTATGAAAACATCAATTTTGTTAACAGATGCTAACACGCTTTTGAACTGAGTCTTGAAAAAATATCTTAAAAACATTTATTATCAATACTGTATTTTTCAAAGCTTCCAACATAGTAGAGAAACATTGTAATCTCGAGAATCAATTTATTTTTGTTCAAATAATTTTAATGGTAGAAATTGCAAAATGATTTTATGTAAAGTGCATATAAAGAAGAATAAACAGTGGTACTTAAATGATTTTAAAATGAAAACAACATTCCAATATCTCTAAGATTTGGATAAGAGACCAGATCCTTTGAAACAGTAGTTTTAAACTTCTCTACTCCCAGCTCACAAGGGCATTTGATTTGCTAGAATAATACACTAGTGTGTTGACGCATCCTTATTCCCAAATGACTGGTAGGAATTAGTATAAATACCCGCTGTCAACTATAAAATTAATGTGAAACATGTACATGTATATAGAGGCCATATTAGCAAAATATTTCAGGGAGATCTACACCATGAAATAGTTGTACAAAGCCCAACTCAAGATAATAGGATCAATGAAGACAACTGTGAATGTCTTTAAAAATTGTACAGGGAAACTTCATTCTTCATTTTGCAGTTCTTCAATACCATGCATATCAGCATGGTGTGAAGCTTGGGGAATGAGAGGCTGCTGCCTTTTAATAAAATACTGCTTCATCTTCCTGACCCTTTACTTTGTTGTCTACAGTTATTTTCTGACATACATTATTCCCAATTCTTCCAACATTCTCGTCCTGATTTGAATACTTTTTAAAAGATATCCCTTAAAACCTACAATCTGCATTCTTAACTCCAATAAAAGTATGGATTCTCCTTAATTTCCACTACTATGTCCTCCATGAAATCTCCCTGCTTTCTAATGGCCCATTTTCCCAGCTATACTTTCTCTTTAATACATATTTTTTTCTCCCTAACACTATTTAAATTTAGAGTAAGTAAAATCAGAAACTACAACATAATGGCCAACAGGTATGTGAAAAGATGCAAAACATCATTAATCATTAGGGAAATGCAAGTCAAAACCACAATGAGATATCGCCTCATATCTATTAGTCTGGCTCTTCTCAAAAAGTCAACAGATAACAAGGATTGGCAAGATATGGAGCAAAGCAATTTTATTTCTTACTGATTAAAAAATTTCCTTAAAATTCCTTTGTTACCAGAAGAACAAATGATTTTGCAGAAATAAAATGTAGTGTTAATGAAACTAAAAAATGGTTTAACTAAAATCAGTTCTGCAAAGTGTATTTTATTTTTTATGCATTTTAATTCATATTATGGCAAAAGTAATGTTTTCCTTTATTTTCAAGAGTTTGCAATTTTCTCAAAAGTATTTACAAAGTACCTTGAAATCTCTCTCTTCTCTTTAATATAATTGGAATTTATTTTGAAGGTTGGATTAGCTTATCTGACTGTGACCCAGGTCATCGTGAAAATACAGTGTGTTCTTCAGAGGCTTTTGAATGTGGCTTACTACTGAAAGAATATTGAATATTTTTCATATAAACTTCTTACATTTAAAAAAGATTAATTAATATTTTTAAATAATACAAAAATCAAAAATAGATTCAGAAGCAGATATATTTGAATCTTCATATTAAATCTCTATTACTCAACATTATCTGCCCTATTATTTCTACAAAGAAGACCAAATTCCTGGTAAAGAATCAATACATCTGATAAACTACTGATTCTTTTCAAAGTATCTCCAAAGATGGTTTATCTATTTGTTCCAAATTTGACTCTGTTTGAGCCAAAGTATAGAACCAATGGAGAGAACCAATCTCATAATTTAGGAGAACAGCTCTAAAATGGACTAATGATCTATAGACATTTACTATGCTTATTGTTTGAGGTGACACGGTGTTACAATAGAGAGGTATATATTTGTTTTTATTTGGATTCATTTGTTTTTACTACATTTATAACTTTGCTGATTTTACTTTAAGCTTTATCAAGTTCTCTGAGAAAAAAGTGGTGTTATCATATTTAAGTGCAAAATGTTGAGGTGTAAATAATTAATAATAATAATAATAATAATAATACCAGAAAACCACTTAATCAGTTACCACAACATGAATTTCTTTCCATGGAAAAAGTTGTACTTGTCTTAGAAAGGCATGTTATTCATACATGAATTTCTTTCCATGGAAAAAGTCGTACTGGTTTTAGAAAGGCATGTTATTCATACTTTATATTCAGTATAACTATTTTCTTTCACCTTTGAGTCAGTCTCTAAGTACTTTTCTAACCAAAAAGAACAATGTATTACCACATGAGATAAATGTAGACCACAAAGTGTTTAGAAGAAATAGAACCCCATAGCTCCAAATGAGTAGAAAAGCCTAGTTTCTGGTTAAAAAGAATTGGTGGAAGGACAGTTTCCTTAAATAAAACAGTGTCTGAAGCTGTCCTAACACTTGGGTCTTAAAGAGAAATATAACAATTTAATTCATAATGAATTCAGAACATGCTATGAATTTTATATTATGTATTTATATAGTATATGTTTATTTAAGTCTAAATTTGGATAAGAAGCTCAGTTCAAATAAATAAGTTCGAACGTAAACTTTTAAATTCTACTCACAAAGAAGTTGTGGCAAGTTTTTTTTGGTAATATGATCTGGGTTCCTATTTCTCTATATGTAGCAAATTATTTTCTCTTCAATCCCCATTGCTATGGCCTTGAGATATTTTTTCTTTAAGATTCTCATTTCCTATCTTTATTTAGATCAATCATAAGCATAATTCTTAATAACATGAGTTATGATCCCATATTAATGTTAAATTTGTTTTGTCCAATATGATCTAGAAAATGCTGTCAACTTGTAAAGCTGCGGCTGGTTGTGCTAGCAAGGTGTTGTTTGAAGGATGTAGTTGTCTTTCTACTCTAAGAACTTCTGGATCCCTGGCTTCTTCCAGCATTCGTTTTCTGTGCCTAGTCCATATGTGGAATTTATTACATTTTTCTTTGTGGAGAGAAAAACATTTTGAATGGAGTATGAGTTGATTTGATTTAGATAGAAAAGTGTAAATTATGAAAATACATGACCTCTTTTTAAATATCTGCCCCACCTCCCTGGCCAGCAGAACTGTATAAAATAAGGTGGCCAGAGAGTGGAATGTGTACCATGAAAATATTATTTTAAATAAGTAGTTTCTTCAAAAGAAGAGAAGTTGTCTATACCCTATTCCTGAGCTGTAACAGTTTCTAACTAGCAACATAAAAATGCATGTGACTTACTATTTATCTCAGTCCCATCTATTATCACACAAACTTAATAAATATTGTTTGTTGTCATTATTATATCATCTTATATCATCTCAGTGCATGTTTACGATTATACCAATGTAGCTGTTATTTATACACTTTGATATACTTAATCTAAAGAAACTCCAACCTTCACTAATATAAACCTATTCATTAGGATTGCTAATTTTATTAATTACTTTTTATATATCCATTAACAGTCATTTATGATTAGGTCATTTCAATTGCAGGTCTCTCTACCTGGATTTCTCTTACATTGATTTCTGCATAGATTCTTTCATTCTTTAATTTTAGTTTGCTCAAAAACATTTCATCATGCATAGGCTCCATCAGTTTTTTTTTTCTTTCTATGAATACCCTATATTTTAGAGAAATTTAAGATTCTCAGCAAAATTGAGGGGGAGGTTCAGAGACATCCCATATACCAATGGTGCCAACAACCTGCATAGCCTCTCCCATTCTCAACATCCCTCACCAGAGTAGTACATTTGGTATAACTGATGAATCTACTTTGGCACCTCATAATCACTCAAAGTCCATAGTTTATACCACATTTTCATTTTTGGTTTATTCTATGGGTTTGGACAAATGTATACTGACAGATATCCATCATTATAGTATCATACAGAGTATTTTCAGTGCTAAAAACCCTCTGTGCTCCACATGTTCATCACTCTGTCCTCCACAACCCTGACAATCAGAGGTCTTTTTACTGCCTCCATACTTTTGCCTTTTCCTCAAAGTTATGTGGTTAGAATGATACTGTATGTAGCCTTCTCAGTTTGGTTTCTTTCACTTAGAAACATACATTTCAGTTTCCTCCAGGTTTCTTCTTGACTTGATAGCTCGTAGCACTGGATAATATTCCACTGTCTGGGTGTACCACATTTTATTTATCCATTTACCTTCTGAAGGTACATCTTGGTGCTTCCAGGTTTTAGCGATTATGAATGGCGCTACTGTAAACATCCATGTGCAGTTTTTGTGTGATGAGTGTTTGGTTCCTTTGAGTATATACCAAGGAGTATAATTGCTGGATTGTATAGTGAGAATATGTTTAGCTCAGTAAGAAACCACCAACTGTCTTCCAAAGTGGCTGTACTATTTTAGTTTCTTACCAGCAATGAATCAGAGTTCTTGTTGCTCCAAATCCTGGCAAGCATTTGCTGTTGTCAGTATTTTGGATTTTGGCCATTCTAATAGATATATAGTGGTATCTCATTGTCATTTTAATTTGCATTTTCTTGATGGCATATAACACGAGACATCTTTTCATGTACTTATTTGCTACCTGCATATCTTTGGTGAGATGTTTTTTAAGGTTCTTTTTTTATTTTTAAGGTTTTATTTATTTATTCATGAGACACACACAGAGAGAGAGAGAGAAGAGAGATGCAGAGACACAGGCAGAGGGAGAAGCAGGCTCCATGCTGGGACCCTGATGTGGGACTTGATCCCAGAACTCTGGGATCTTGCCCTGAGTCAAAGGCAGATGCTCAACCGCTGAGCCACCCAGGTGTCCCATTTTTTAAGGTTCTTGGCTCATTTTTTTAATTTGGTTAATTTTATTGTTGAGATGAAGAGTTCTTTGTATGTCCCAACTTTGTGTTCTCCTTCAATAGTGTGTTGGCTATTTTGGATCTTTTGCCTCCCCATATTAATTTTAGATTGTGCTTGTCAATATTCACAAAACAATTTTCAGGGATTTTGATTGGGATTTCTTTGAATCTAGATCAAGTTGGGAAGAACTGAATCTTGACACTAGCTGAATAAATATATGCACATATACTCATACAGGCTAGAGTTGGGTATTTCTCTTCTCCAAGTAGAAGGCTAGAGGGGGCTGGAGTTGGGCACATCTCTTTCCCTGGGCCATTTAGGCTCTGATAAAACCCTGGCAGATTAGGCTCTGATTAACTAGTTTCCTCTAAGGATAGGCCTTATTAGGAAGAATAGAGTGCTTCTCCATTTTTCAAAAGGGTTCCTTTTCCCATCCCTCTGTTGGAAACAGGAGAGAATTTCTGATTCTTATTCTAGGAAGCTGACAAAATTCCTGGAGGTGGATCTCACAATCTTGCGGAGGACCACCTATGACTGGCTTTCCTTAAAGTTTTTAACTCTCAAAATTGTCCTACACTGACCTTCTAGATATTGGTCAATTGCAGTTTGCATTTTATGCTCCACTCAGGTTTTCCCTGTGGTTTCAGCTCATGAGTCTCTGCCCCAGTAAGCTTATATGTACATTTGCTTGTGTGTCTCTCCAATCCTGTGGGCAGCAGTTTGCCCTGTTTTCTTCTCTTCACTTACAGATCTGAGAAAAGTTGTTGATTTTTCATTCTGTTCAACTTTTTACTTATTATTAGGACATAATGGTGACTTCCAAGCTCCTTACATGCAAACCCAGAAACTGAAAGTTGCCATCATTTTTTAATCTTTTTATTTACTTTTCTCCATAGCATCAGCCTCCACTGAGCATATTAGATATGTATTTGTTTTTAAATTATTAGTCCTCTGTCACCTAAGTACAAAAGTTCATTGAGAGCAGACAAGTTGGCTTTTTTTTTTTTTTTTTTAAGATTTTACTTATTTGAGATTGAGAGAGAGAGCACAAGCAGGGAGAGCAGCAAAGGGAAAGGGAAAAGCAGGTTCCCTGCAGAGCCCAATCCTAGGTCCCTGAGATCATGACCTGAGCCTAAGGCAAGTGCTTAACCAACTGAGCCACCCATGTGCCCCAGTTTGTTTTTTTTATTCACTACTGTTTCACCCATATCTGTAAGAGTGGCTAATAATTAATAGGAAATCAATAAATATTTAAAGAAGGGAGGGAGGAAAGGAGGAAAGAAGGAAGGGAAGAAAATATGTGCCCTAAATTTGTAGGAGAAATTAAATAATAAAGTCCAATATTTTAAAGGAAATGTTGTCGTAAACACATATTATGGTAAAATATACAAATACCTTTTGCCTAGTATGTGGAAGTTGGAATTTTTTAAAAAAAGATTTATTTATATGCAATTCTAGTCTTTATTTACATTGTTGCCCTTTATATTTCACAGACATGAAATTAGTCTGCAGTAGGAAACAGAAACCTATTCAAACCAGACTAACATTGGTTGAATAGTGGACAAGGTTCTACTAGGAAGATAGATACATGGATGTTCATAAGAACCCACACCAGTGGGTTTCATAACATGTTGGAACTGAGAACTGGAAAGTTAAGAACCAAGATAGTAAAGGGAATATTTGCAGAAGAGAATATTTGTTTTATCTTTATATTTGATTTTTTCTTATGCAACTTGGAGTCTTGTTTCAACCCAACCTTCCATTTGTGATTATGGCTTCCATCTGTCAGGGGCAATATCACTTAGGTTTATCTTCCTACTTCTCTCTTTGAACAACTTTGTTATACCTCAACATACAGATAGAATAAAATTGTCCCAGAGAATGGCTCTGACTGATTCATCCCATGCTACAGTTAAACACAAGGTCACCTAGCAAGATGAGACAGAAAATTATGAGTGTCTATGGGCAAAATCTGTGTTTATACTGGGCAAATGTACTTTTTTGTTTTATTATATTACAGTGAACTATAAAGATTAGTTAATTCTATTCTTATCTATGTATTATAAAATCTCTGTCCTGAATAACAATCTCTTGCATATGGTTATATTATTGGGTCTTATCTATACAAAAAAGATATTCAAGTTAAATAATAATAATAATAATAATAATAGTAGTAGTAGTAATAATAATTTAAAAACTGCTGTCAACCTTCTCAAAAATCTTCAAATGTCTATTTTGATTTATCACCAGATTAATCGCAGTGATTTTTATGTATTATGTATTTTTGGTGATTTTATGTACCTCATCCTACTCTCACCAAAATAATGAAATCACTGGATAACATTTTTTTCTCTCTGAAACAATCGTATAAGTCCTACCTGTTTCCAGAGCAGGAATAGAGGAGATAAACCAATTAACAAAATACAAGTTAAAAAAAAAAAAAAAAGGTTGAATTTAATTTTCTATGCTTGTTATATTTTCTTTAAAAATATGAATAAAACCCTCATAAGACTTTTATCTTTTTATATGCAAAATGCAGATAGAAACCTCAATTTTGCCTGCTTGAAGTTTGGAAACCATGATGTGTCAAATATAATGTCCAGTTACTATTATTCATCTTGGCAATAACTAAATATTACTGGTTTGTTATTTTTATGTCTTTTTATTTTTATAACAAAATATAGGAGAGTTACAGCTTTTAACATTTTTTTAAGGAAAGTGACAACACTTCCAAAACTATTGTGTTTTCACCTTACCACATCTACAAGTAAGCATATGTTCAACGACACATTATCTTTGATATGGTTAGTTACAAATCTATTTCTTTCATTAGTAAAAAATGTGACAAGAGCAATCAGATTAATTTGGTGACTTTTAAGCACTAACTAGGAGGTAGCTATCTCTTTCTTTAACATGTTCGAGGTACATATTTACTTTTAATTATTAGAACCATCCAAGTAACTATTAAAGCCTTCACACCAGTCTCCTTCCAAATGGATAGTCCTAGTGATATTATTGCCAGGAAAGGGAATTCAGATTTCATTATCTCCCATTATCTTACTAGACATTTTACTTCTGCTAGCTTTAATTAAGTTAAAATCTGTTTCACTTAGATTACTGATTAAAACTAATTGAGTTTGTTGTTTAATCCTATCTAGAAAGTCTTCTATTTCTTAAACAGGTTTACTTCCAAATAGAATTGTTTCAGGACTAGATTTTAGTAATATATTCTCTGCATATATATCACTTGGGAAAATTTCTCACATTCAATTCCTAGAGAATATATAGATATATTTTTTTACATTTAGAAAGTAAGGATTGTTTGACATTGATAAAACTTAATCTTTGTAGTTTGATGAAAAAATTGGCAACATGAAAAAGCATGTTTTTGATTACTTCAAATCAGAAATGAGGATTGGCCTGATTTATATTTAACTTATCTATTATTTAAAAATGTATTACTGTGACTTAAAACCAATTATTAACAAATGTTGAAGAGACTTAAATTATACAATATTATGGATATTAAATATTCTATATAGTACTTGTCATAAATGTATCTATTACCATACTTTGTATGAGCCAAGAAAGAAATAAAACATTCTTTTCCTTATTCTGAGTTATAAAAAATAAGACCACAAAATCAACAAATGCTGTTCCAAATTTACTATTGATGCTGTTCTACAAAATTTCCAACTCATGTAGCACAACCATTGTACTGTAGCCAAATCTCACAGGAGTTCTTTTAATCTTCTGCATCTACTGAGAAGATGGCAAGAATATAATCCTCAAAGCAGAGTAGAGCTAGGATAAAACACAAGTCCTGAACTCACTGGTCCATAGTTCACAGTAGGCTGGAAACAACAGTCACTCTTGGGCTTCTTTTGCTTTCGGCTCTGTCCAAGGGCCATTATACCTCTGCAGAAATATAACTTGAAAATAGTCAAGAGGGAACAAGAAGATCTAATTCAGATTTTTACAAGCTAACACTGATTTAATTTTCTTTTCACAGCTATGGTGGTATGATTTTATTTTTTTAAGATATCTTGGCAGTTTGAGATTGAATACTCAGTTTTCACACCCAGTTTTCATATCCCAAAATGATTGTGACTTATTGTCATTTGGGATAGTACTCAGAGATGAATGTGACCTTTTTTGTAAGCTTACTAGCTAAATATATGGAGTTAATTATATAGTTTATATAATGCAATGCATTTATTGAATTATACTCGTTTTTGCATTCATTTTAATCTTTCTAACATGAGAAAAACTGAATTTCTTTGGTTTAAATACATTCTTCGAAAGAAAGCTCATTAATAATGTTGGTCATGAAGATGAAAAATATGTGATAAATAATTAAACAATGACATCTCTAATTTGGTAAAAATATGGCATGGTTTGATTATATCTATCCTGAGCTCTATAGGGGAACAAGAAAAAGTAGCTCATAAAAATGTTTTAGAGAATGTTATATAGTAATATACTAAAATGTGGTTTATAAAGATACCATATTTTTTTAAATTACCAAATCTATTATGACTTAATAATAGCTCAAAATTAAACAGTCTAAATACTAAGTATTAGGAGAATGATTACGTAAACCATATCATTAAAATAAAATACTATGCAGCCATTAAAAATAAGGTTTGGGGAGACTAAGCAACATATATTGAAATGGTTTCAGTTGCAATTCAGAAAACCAAACCCAAATTGCCTTAAGCAATAAGTAATTTATTCATTCATGAAATAGAAAAGTTCAGAAGTAATATAGACTTCAGGCATGGTTTGATTCAGAGGTCCACAATATCATCTGATCTCTGTCCTCATTACTCTTCCTTTCTTTCAAGCTCATCTTCATGTGTGCTAATTCCTTAGGCTTGTTGGGTCCCTTATGATAGCCAAACTGGCTGCGGTATTTCAAAGCCCCAAATACATAAACCAGTCCTTGGGCTGAGAAATATAATGTGCTAATTGTTTTAGTCTAGCACAAAGTTGGCAATTTTTTTTTCCTACTTTAGGCACTCTTCCAGGTACTATGACTACGCTCCCGACTTCTAATGCCATAGGCTAGTTTCCACTACTTTTGAATTTCTATAAAGTATATATTTTTTGATGTCTGGCTTATTTCACCCTATAATGTTATTTTTTTTTTTTTGCTTGGTTATTTTTTTTGGTTTGTTTTAATTTCAGTATAGTTAATATACAGTGCTATATTAGTTTCAGATGTAGAATATAGTTACTCAACAATTCTACACATTACTCAATGCTTGTCACAACAACTGTACTCTTAATCCCCTTTACCTATTCATATCCCCTTCCCACTTCCTCTTTTTGACCATCTGCTTATTCTCTCTAGTTAAGAGTCTATTTTTTGGTTTGTCTCTTTTTGTTTTATTCATTTGTTTTGTTTCTTAAATCCCACATATGAATGAAGTCATATAGCATTGCCTTTCTGTAACTGACTTATTTCACTTAGCACTATACCCTGTAGATCCATCCATGTTGTTGCAAATGGCAAAACTTCACTTTTTATGGCTGAATAATATTCCATTGTGTGTATATGTATTAATATATATTTTTAAAATTTTATTTATTTATTCATGAGAGACACAGAGAGAGACTTGCCCTGGTCTGAAAGTAGGCACTAAACTGCTGGGCCACCCAAGCATCCCTCTATGTATTAATATTGATGGACACTTCTATAATTTAGCTATTGTAAATAATTCTATAATTTAGCTATTGTAAATAATTCTGCAATAAACATAGGAGTACATGTATCTTTTTGAATTGCGTTTTCATATTCTTTCGGTAAATACCCAGTAACAGAATTCCTGGATTATAGGATAATTCTATTTTTAATTTTGAGAAATCTCCATACTGTTTTCCACAGTGGCTGCACCAGTTTGCATCCCACCATTTTCTCTGCATCCTCACCAACACTTACTGTTTCTTATGTTTTTGACTTTAGCCATTCAAATGGGTGTGAGGTGATATATCACTGCAGCATTGTTTTTTGCATTTTTCTGATGATGAATGATGCTGAACATCATTTCATGTATCTCTTAGCCATCTGTATGTCTTCTTTGGAGAAATGTCTATTCATGTCTTTGGCCCATTTTTTAAAATGGGTTATTATTATTATTTTGGTATTGAATTATGGAAATTCTTTATAAATTTTGCATACTAACCCTTTATCAGATATATCATTTGCAAATATCTTCTCCCATTCAGTAAGCTGTCTTTTAATTTTGTTGTTTCCTTCACTGTGCAGAAGCTTTTTATTTTGATGTAGTCCCAATAGTTTGTTTTGCTTTTGTTTCCTTTGTCTCAGGAGACATATTTAGAAAAATGTTTGCTATGGCCTGTGGCAAAGAAATTACTGCCTGTTTTCTCTTCCAGGATTGTTATGGTTTCAGGTCTCATAGTTATGTCCTAAATCAATTTTGAGTTTATTTTTGTGTATGGTGTGAGAAAGTGGTTCAATTTCATTCTTTCATTCTAGAGGTATCATATTTTTATCTTTTGAGAATGTAAATTCTCTAACACTTGAGCAATGAAAAAACAGTAGACTAAATGTATGCCAATACATGATGCTTGATATAAATGGGATATATTTTAGTATATATTACTATCATTTATGGGAAATATCCATGGTATTTCAAAACTAGGATAATAGTGATATTTCAGGGAAAAGGTAATGTTAAAATTTTGAAATGTCATCTAAGGAGAAATGAAACAGTACCAGTGACTTCCTAGTATTATTTTTTTAATGAGAGAGATTCAGTGCATTGAAAGGAGAAAATAACTTTGTGAGAAGTAGTATTTGCAATTCCAAGATGTTAAAAAAAATAATGATAGAGGAGGTGAAGAACATATCCATATATAACACTTTCATCAAGTAGCAAAATCCTGAGCTTGAAAGCTGTCAGTGAGCAAGGATTTTTTCAGAGTTTAATTATCTTGAAAGGGTGATCTTATATAATTATTGAAAAGGTACTTAACGCACAGTGCTTTTTAATGATAAAAGATCAAGTATGTAATACGTCATTTATACACATAAAATTATATGAGTTACTATAACCATTCAGTTAAATCATTGTTTTGTTTAGTTTTTTTTTTGTAGAATTTTTAAAGGAGTTAGATTTGCCAACATACAGTATAACACCCAGTGCTCATCCCATGAAGTGCCCCCCTCAGTGCCCATCACCCAGCCACCCCAACTCCCTGCCCATGTACCTTTCCACCACCCCTTGTTCATTTCCCAGAGTTAGGAGTCTCTCATGTTCTGTTTCGCTCTCTGATATTTCCCACTCATTTTCCCTCCTTTCCCCTATAATCCCTTTCACTATTTTTTATATTCCCCAGATGAATGAGACCATATAATGTTTGTCCTTCTCTGATTGACTTATTTCACTCAGCATAATACCCTCCAGTTCCATCCACATTGAAGCAAATGGTGGGTATTTGTCATTTCTAATGGCTGAGGAATATTCCATTGTATACATAAACCACAGCTTCTTTATCCACTCATCTTTCGATGGACACTGAGGCTCCTTCCACAATTTGGCTATCGTAGACATTGCTGCTATAAACATTGGGGTGCAAGTGTCCCAGTGTTTCACTGCATCTGAGTCTTTGGGGTAAATCCCCAACAGTGCAATTGCTGGGTCGTAGGGCAGGTCTATTTTTTACTCTTTGAGGAACCTCCACACAGTTTTCCAGAGTGGCTGCACCAGGTCACATTCCCTCCAACAGTGTAAGTGGGTTCCCCTTTCTCCACATCCTCTCCAACATGTATTGTTTCCTGCCTTGTTAATTTTCCCCATTCTCACTGGTGTGAGGTGGGATCTCATTATGGTTTTGATTTGTATTTCCCTGATGGCAAGTGATGCGGAGCATTTTCTCATGTGCTTGTTGGCCATGTCTATGTCTTCCTCTGTGAGATTTCTCTTCATGTCTTTTGCCCATTTCATGATTGGATTGTTTGTTTCTTTGCTGTTGAGTTTAATAAGTTCTTTATAGATCTTGGAAACTAGTCCTTTATCTGATATGTCATTTGCAAATATCTTCTCCCATTCTATAGGTTGTCTTTTAGTTTTGTGGACTGTTTCTTTTGCTGTCAGAAACTTTTTATCTTGATGAAGTCCCAATAGTTCATTTTTGCTTTTGTTTTCCTTGCCTTCATGGATGTATCTTGCAAGACGTTGCTGTGGCCAGGTTCAAAAAGAGTGTTGCCTGTGTTCTTCTCTAGGATTTTGATGGATTCTTGTCTCACATGTAGATCTTTCATCCATTTTGAGTTTATCTTTGTGTATGGTGTAAGTGAATGGTCCAGTTTCATTCTTCTGTACGTAGCTGTCCAATTTTCTCAGCACCATTTATTGAAGAGACTGTCCTTTTTCCAGTGGATAGTCTTTCCTGCTTTGTAGAATATTAGTTGACCATAGAGTTGAGGGCCCATTTCTGGGTTCTGTATTCTGTTCCATTGATCTATGTGTCTGTTTTTGTGTCAGTACCACACTGTCTTGATGATCATAGCTTTGTAGTACAACCTGAAATCCGGCATTGTGATGCCCCCGGCTCTGGTTTTCTTTTTCAATATTCCCCTGGCTATTCAGGATCTTTTCTGATTCCACACAAATCTTAAGATGAAAGTCCATGGTATTTTGATAGAGATTGCATTAAATGTGTAAATTGCCCTGTGTAGCATTGACATTTTCACAAGATTAATTCTTCTAATCCATGAGCATGGAATATTTTCCCATCTCTTTGTGTCTTCCTCAATTTTTCAGAAGTTTTCTGTAGTTTTTAGGGTATAGATCCTTTACCTCTTTGGTTAAGTTTATTCCTAGGTATCTTATGCTTTTGGTGCAATTGTAAATGGGATTCATCCTTAATTTCTCTTTCTTCAGTCTCATTGTTAGTGTATAGAAATGCCACTGATTGCTGGGCATTGATTTTGTATCCTGCCACGCTACCGAATTGCTGCATGAATTCTAGCAATATAGGGTGGAGTCTTTTGGGTTTTCTTTTCTTCTTTCTTTCTTTCTTTCTTTCTTTCTTTCTTTCTTTCTTTCTTTCGGTTTGTTTGTTTTTTTTAAAGATTTATTTATTTATGATAGACAGAGAGAGAGAGAGGCAGAGACACAGGAGGAGGGAGAAGCAGGCTCCATGCCGGGAGCCCGACTTGGGACTCAATCCCGGGACTCCAGGATTGCGCCCTGGGCCAAAGGCAGGCGCTAAACCGCTGAGCCACCCAGGGATCCCCTCTTTTGGGTTTTCTATGTACAGTATCATGTCATCTGCAAAGAGGGAGAGTTTGACTTCTTCTTTGCCAATTTGAATGCCTTTTATTTCTTTTAGTTGTCTGATTGCTGAGGCTAGAACTTCTAGTACTATGCTGAATAATAGTGGTGAGAGTAGACATCCCTGTTGTGTCCCTGATCTTAGGGGAAAGGCTCCCAGTATTTCTCCATTGAGAATGATATTTGTTGTGGGCTTTTCATAGATGGTTTTTACAATGCTGAGGAATGTTCCCTGTATCCCTACACTCTGAATAGTTTTGTTCAGGAATGGATGTCAAATGCTTTCTCTGCATCTAATGAGAGGATCATATGGTTCTTGTTTTTCTTCTTGTTGATATGATCTATCACATTGATTGCCAGCCTTATATCCTGGGAATAAATCCCACTTGGTCATGGTGAATTATCTTCTTAATGTACTGTTGGATCCTATTGGCTAGTATCTTGTTGAGAATTTTTGCATCTGTGTTCATCAGGGATATTGGTCTATAATTCTCCTTTTTGGTAGGGTATTTGTCTGGTTTTGGAATTAAGGTGATGCTGGCCTCATAGAATGAGTTTGGAAGTATTCCACCCCTTTCTATCTTTCGGAACAGCTTTGGTAGAATAAGTATTGTTTCTTCTTTAAACATTTGATAGAATTCCCTTGGGAAGCCATCAGACCCTGGACTTTTGTGTCTGGGGAGGCTTTTGATGACTGCTTCATTTCCTCCCTGGTTATTGGCCTGTTCAGTTTTTCTATTTCTTCCTATTCCAATTTTGGTAGTTTGTGGCTTTCCAGAAATGCATCCATTTCTTCTAGATTGCCTAATTTACTGGCATATAGCTGCTCATAATATGTGTTTAAAATCATTTATATTTCCTTGGTATTGGTGGTGATCTCTCCTTTTTCATTCGTGATTTTATTAATTTGAGTCTTCTTTTTTGTTTTTAATAAGGCTGGCTAATGGTTTATCTATCCTATTAATTCTTTCAAAGAAGCAACTCCTGGTTTTGTTGATCTGTTCCACAGTTCTTCTGGTCTCTATTTCATTGAGTTCTGCTCGAATCTTTATTAACTCTCTTATTCTACTTGGTGTAGGTTTTATTTGCTGTTCTTTCTCCAGTTCCTTTAGGTATGAGGTTAGCTTGTGGATTTGAGTTTTTTCCAAATTTTTGAGGGATGTTTGTATAGTGATGTATTTCCTCTTAGGACTGCTTTTGCTGTATCCCAAATATTATGAATGGTTGCATCTTCATTTTCTTTAGTTTCCATGAATCTTTTTAATTCTTCTCTAATTTCCTGGTTGACCCTTTCATCTTTTAGCAGAATGCTCTTTAACCTCTACATGTTTGAGTTTCTTCCAAATTTCTTCTTGTGATTGAGTTCAAATTTCAAAGCATTATGGTCTGAAAATATGCAGGGGACAGTCCCAATCTTTTGGTATCCTTTGAGACCTGATTTGTGACCCAGTATGTGGTCTATTCTGGGGAAAGTTCCATGTGCACTTGAGAAGAATGTGTGTTGAGTTGCATTTGGATGTAAAGTTCTGTAAATACCTGTGAAATCCATCTGGTCCAGTGTGTCATTTAAAGCTCTTGTTTATTTGGAAATGTTGTGCTTAGAATATCTGTCATTTGCAGAAAGCACCGTGTTGAAGTCTCCCAGTATTAGTGTATTATTATCTAAGTATGTCTTTACTTTGGTTATTAATTGATTGATATACTTGACAGCTCCCACATTAGGGGCATAAATATTCATGATTGTTAGGTCCTCTTGTTGGATAGATCTTTTAAGTATGGTATACTGTCCCTCTTCATCTCTTACTACAGTCATTGGGATAAACTTTAATTTATCTGATATGAGGATGGCTACCCCTGCTTTCTTTTGAGGACCATTTGAATGATAAATGGTTCTCCAACCTTTCATTTTCAGGCTGTAGGTGTCCTTAGGTTCTAAATGAATCTCTTGTAGACAGCAAATAGGTGGGTCTTGCTTTTTTATCCAGTCTGAACCCTTGCATCTTTTGATGGGATTATTAAGCCCATTCACATTCAGAGTTACTATTGAAGGATACAAATTTAGTATCATTATAATACTTATTCAGTCCTTGTTTTTGTGGATTTTTTGGGCTCCCTCTTTCTTCTACAGTGCCCTCCTTAATATTTTTTGCAGAGTCAGTTTGGTGGTCACATATTCTTTCAGTTTCTACCTATCTTGGAAGCTCTTTATCTCTCCTTCTATTCTGAATGAGAGCCTCGCTGGATAAAGTATTCTTGGCTGTATGTTCCTCTCCTTTAGGACCCTGAATAAATCCTACCTTTCTGGCCTGCCAGGTCTCTGTGGGGAGGTCTGCTGTTAATCTAATATTTCTCCCTATATAAGTTAGGGATCTCTTGTCTCTTGGGGCTTTAAGGATTTTCTCTTTTCTTTGGAATTTGCAAGTTTCACTATTAAATGTCGAGGTGTTGAATGGTTTTTACTGATTTTAGGTGGGGGGAACTCTCTATCTCCTGCATCTGAATGCCTGTTTCCCTCTCCAAGTTAGGGAAATTCTCAGCTATGATTTGTTCAAATATGCTTTCTGGTCTTCTGTTCTTTTCAGAGCCCTCCTGAAACCCAATTATATTTAGATTTTTCCTTCTGAGGCTGTCATTTATTTCCCTTAACCTTTCCTCATTGTCTTTTAGTTGTTTTTCTCTTTTTTCCTCAGCCTCCTTCTTTGTCATCAACTTCTCTTCTATGTCACTCACTCTTTCTTCTACCTCATTAACCCTCATCGTTAGGACCTCCAATTTGGATTGCATCTCATTAATTGATTTTTAATTTTGGCCTGATTAGATCTAAATTCTGCAGTCATGAAGTCTCTTGAATCCTTTAGGCTTTCTTCCAGAGCCACCAGTAGCTTTATAATTGTGCTTCTGAATTGGCTTTCTGACATTGAATTGTAATCCAAATTCTGTAACTCTGTGGCAGAGAGTACTGTTTCTGATTCTCCCTTTGTGTGAGTTCTTCTTTTAGTCATTTTGATCAGCAGAGTGGGTGCATGAGTGGGCTTCATCAAGAATATCAACCACAACCTAAGTAAATTTCACCCTAGATGATTCTGCTGAGGTCGGAGACCAGAAACTGAAAACAAAGATCAGAATAAAAAAAAAAAAAAAAAAGGACCACTAAAGTGAAAAATAAATTTTAAAAGTAAGTTGTAAAAAATAAAAGTCCAGGAATCCTAAAGAAGAAGAGGGGAAAAAGGAAAAAGAAAAAGAAAAGAAACAGAAAAAAGAAAAAGGAAAAAAAAAAGAGAGAAGAAAAAAAAAGTGGTGGAGACTGGGTGATGGTGGTGGTGAGGAAGTAGTGGTGGAGGGAGAATGTAGTCTACCTGAGGGGTTCTAGAGGGTGATCTTCTTGTTTTGAGTATATTAAGTTCTGTATGTTAGAAGATGCTCAGTCCCAAATTTATATAAACCAGAAATACTTGTAGAGGGCCCCAACATTGGCCACCAAAACATAAAAGATAAAAGAGTGGGGCAGAATGACAATGAGGAATCTCACAGAATGAACCAGCACCGTGGTTCTGGGTGTATACTGGTCATGTTTTAGAAGGTATTAACTTCTGCAATTGTAGTACAAAATGAGGCAGAGAAAAGAAAAAAAAACACAAAACCAACAAACAAAAAACATATCTTGTATATCTCCCCAAAGTAAGTTGAGTATGTTGAAGGGAATCTAGAAGTGCAAGATATATCTAGAACCTGTAATTGTAGAAATATCAAAGTCAAAAAGGAAGAATCTTAAAAATAAGAAGTGGGAGTGAATGGGTGACGGGCACTGGGTGTTATTCTGTATGTTAGTAAATTGAACACCAATAAAAATAAAATAAAATAAAATAAAAAATAAGAAGTGGTAAAATATTGTAGTTAAGGTGGGAAAAGAGAAAAAAATTGGATATTTACAGTCTGATATAAAAATGAATTATACTGGAAAAGGAAGAAAAAAAAACAAGGAGGGGTATCCTCTGGTTCTATATACTGTAAATCCCTCAACTTCCCCTGGAGCTTTCCTGCTCTGCTTGGTCCAGAACTTGCTCTTCCCCTGTCCTCCCAGCTGGTCTTCTCGGGGAGGGGCTGCTGTGCATAACACCCAGTCCTCATCCAGTCAAGTGCCCCCCTCAGTGCCTGTCACCCAGTGACCCCAAACCCCCATCCACCTCCCTTTCCTCTACCCCTTGTTCGTTTCCCAGAGTTAGGAGTCTCTCGTGTTCTCTCTTTAAATCTCAGGTTGAATTTGTAGGTTTTCAGGATGATTTGGAAGTTATCTAGGTAAGTTGGTGAGGACAGGTGACTTGGGGACCCTACTCTTCCACCATCCTGCCCTCCCCTCCGAAATCATTGTTTTGTTTAGTACTTTGAACAAAGTACTAAAAATATAGAAAATTAAATTGGATTATTAAAAGACGATTTTTGGAAAGTCAATAATATAAATAAATCTTTCAAGAAATTGTTACCTCCTGTGTTAAACCTATGTCATATGATTTGCCCTTTTGAAATATTTAATTTATTCTTAAGTAATATGAACATTAGAGATATAAGTACATCTTTAAAATCAGTTTAAGAAATATCATTAATAGGTACACATTGCAAAATATAGTCTCTATTTGTCTGTAGAACCTCATTTTCTGCATTTCTCATGAAATTCTTTCTCAGCATCGATAGTGCTGTAGTGTTCACATTACATTCCTCAGAGCCATCACAGCTAGATAATTCCCTATGTATCAGTGAATGATGATAATCCTGTGTTGAATTTCAATATCTCCAATTCTAAGTAATTCAGTGGAGAGTAAAGATCTATCCTGGATGTACTTTCCTTCAAGCAATGCCACACACTACAGTCATTCAAAAACCTCAGAGACCAATGGCTCAGCAGTATACAGCTCAAACTGGCAATATGCCTGTAGCAGCATTAACTTTTGATTTTTGCTGGTGCTTGTTTTCTATTTTTAATATTGCACACAAGTGTCAGAATCCAGGCTGTCATATAATGATAATACCCAAATGCAGTGAGATCCATGTCTCTACTGCAACCCTGTCTTTATTTCCCCAGCCCCTCCTTAAGCACATAACTTATTTTAAAGAACTATGATTGACAGATTGTCACTTAATAATTCTTAGACCTTTGGAATGGAGGGTGGAAGTAAGAGGGGAAAAACACCTTTAAAAGGAGAATTTGCAGTGGATAAAGGTTCTATGTGGCTTTGAGACTGTTATTTTTGTCTGGTTGTGCTGGCTGAATCAAGTCCAGTTCTAATACTCCTGATGATTTTGCTGTGCATCCATAAGTAAATAAAAATTTCAAGAGCACTCATAATAGATCCTTGATAATCTCAGTAATGAAAGGATGAGAAAATATAAACATCCCTGAAAAAACTATTTACTTTTTCTAAAGCATATTAAATTAGAGATAAACCAATAATTTATACTAGCATTAGGAGAAATAGTTCCTGGAATGATAAGCAGAGAGTTAGATCAATAGATGTATTTGAATGTACCTACACAAGAAGTGGAGGATAGCAACATACCACCCATATGAACTCAGCTTAAAGAAAATTCTGAATGTGGGTGCTTATGTGGCTCGGTCTTGGTTTCAGCTCAGGTCATGATGTCAGAGTCCTGGGATCTAGCCCCATGGCCCCCACATCTGGCTCCATACTCAGTGGGGAGTCTGCTTGAGGATTCTCTTTCCTTCTCTCTCTGCCCCCTCCCCTGCTCATGCACTTGTTTTCTCTCTCTCTCTCTCTCTCTATCTGAAATAAAATAAATAAATCTTTAAAAAAAATTCTGAACATTTAAATGTCTGAATACTCATTTACTAAAAGATAAACAATTTTATCATACTATTATCACTCTTTTTCTTGACGGTTATTTACTTTTAATTTAAAGATAATTCTAATTAGCTTAGTAATTTGGTTTCCAATCACATAAACGTGATACTCAGGGAAAATAGCAAGGGAAAGGAAGAACTTCTCAGAAAACAAATGATACAATTAGGAAGTGATTATTGATAACAAAAGAGGGGAACACAGAAACCCGAAAAGCACAAACTAAGGTGATTTTGCACAAGGCTAAATGGTGATGTACCTTATAGAAGACCTCCAGGCTTAAACTGTAGGAATTTCAGCACAATTACATAATCGCTTCTCAGAATAACAACCCTGAATATTCAAAAAGATTTCGGTACTTTTCCTGAAAAGTTCAGGGGAATTTACAGCTTTCTCTATATATGCATATATGTGTAAAATTTAAAAAATGGAAATAGGTTTTTGTTGATATCTTCTCAAATTAAACTTAAGTATTGAACTGCATAGCTGAGCAATGAATATTAAACAGAAATTACCCAAAGGAAAAAGAGAAGAAGGGGGTGTCGGTCCAAAATTTTCTTAACATTCATTTGTAAAAAATGAGTAAGTTGGAACTTTTTCCATGTTTTATGTAATAATCTGTAAATAGCTGCCATAATTCATGAAATGTGGTATTTGTAAGTGCTTTGGTGATTGAGGCAAACATATTCTTAATTTATTCAGCACCTATGCCTTGCCCATTTGAACATCAGGAAACTGTTGAATGGCTGTTTCTATATTGTAACCCTCTGAGGAGACCACATCCTGACCTGAGGGTATTTTCAGTGGATCTGTCATCTGTTTTGTTTTTTTTGTTGTTGTTGTTGTTTGTTTGTTTGTCTTCTGTTTTGATACTGAAGCAGAGGAGAGGTAGAAAGGCCACCGATAGAGTTATCAACTGTAAAGCAAAGCCTTGGAAATAGGTGATTGCTTGGGAAATTTCAGTGTTGTCATAGAAATCTCTGAAGCAGAAATCCACCTCAAGACTGCCTCACACAGCTAGGATGCCTAAGGATGGCTTCAGGCATTGTTCAACTAAAGGGAACAAACAATATGATCAGGACTTTCTTGCCATCTCTTGGTTCTGCTTTTTTCTAGACCTTGGTTTCATGCTTTTATGTTATAAATGTCTTCCTGTGGTTAAGGGAGCTAGTCACTAGAAGCAGCTTCAAGTAAAGTCACTTTATATTCCTAATAATGGGGCCTCAAAGGTAATAGATACATTTTCTTAACAGTTCTTGCAGAGAAGACTTGGAAAGGATTTTGATTAATCTGGCTCAGTTTACGTGTCTCTTTCTGAAACGAATATCTGTGGTCCAGGGAATATGAAACCAATAGATAGTCTGAGTTACATGCCACTCCTTGAAGATGTTTAGGAACAGAGCCCCATGACTGACAACTCCACCAGGTCCACAGGTAGGAAGGGAGCAATTCTCTAAAAGAAGTGCCAAGAAGATAGCTTTGTGCAGTTCATGGTCTCTTAGGACATTGGTCCGAGAAGAAAAATAAATAAGTGCTTCAAATGGAAGAGAAGATATTTGGCACTTTCTAAGAGTCCAAACCATATCCTATGAAAGCTACTAAGAGATGGACCATGTAAGTCTGAAAGGTATGAGAAAACAAAATTAAAAACAAATAAAAGTGATATTTTACAACCTCTGAAGCTCTAATAACCAAATTCTACCAGAATGACAAATACGGTTACTACTAATATTTATTGAATATCTGTACCATGTTCAGCATCTTGTACAGTTTATCTCATTTAATGTTAAACGGAAGCTCAATTATATGTATTTTATTATTACCCCCATATATCAAATGGGCAGACTAAAACTAGTTAAATTAACTTGCTTAAGTTTATAAGTTGTGAGAGAAAGTTAAGATTCACAGACAGATTTGATCCCAGATGCCATGTTTTTAAATAAATAGCCCATTCCATTTTTAGTTCCATGAAGCAGGAATTGTGCTTTAAAAAATATATATTTATTTATTCATGAAAGATGCAGAGATACAGGCAGAGGGAGAAGCAGGCTTCATGCAGGGAACCCGATGCGGGACTTGATCTTGGGACTCCAGGATCACACCTTGAGCCAAAGGCAGACACTAAACCACTGAGCCACCCAGGGATCCCCTTTTTAAAATCTATATGTCCAGTGCCTAGGATTTCACTTGGCACACTGTATGTAAGTATGTGCTTATCCAATAACTACCTAAAGGCTGATGTAGCTCCTACCTTGGAAGCCTCAAACTTTCCCTTTTGAACTATTCTTAGCATGAAGCTTCCTAAGAGGTAAAGCAATATTCCCATGTACTTATAAACACAGAGAAAGAAAGAAAGCAGAGGAGATGACTTTTTTACTTCAAATTAATACTAGATTTATTTGTCCCTTTATTCAAAGCTATGAACCAAAGACCTTCTAATTGAGGGATAGTGCTTTGGCCATTAGGACCAAAGAGAGAGCTCTGAGGAGTTTATTCTAGTGGGAAGAGGAGATAGATAATAAACAATGAACATAGTATAGAAATAAGTTACTTACAATATTAAGAAAACAAGTGTTATGGGGAAAAATGGATGAGGTGAGTGGGATCAGATATGCAGGGGTGTGATGGTAGGGCTGGAAGGTGGTGATATTAAATTGAATGTAGCACATGAACACTTAATGTTGAACAGTAATCACCACGAAAGCATCGATTCTTAGAAATATAAGTGAATTTTCTTAACTTGGTTTCTAAAAAAGTCCCTTTAACGGTCCCGCATTACTTTGTATTTGAATTTTTAACTCATTATCAATGCAAGCCTAACCACTTGTCTTTTGAAAATCTGAACTGGAGAATAATTACTATCAATTTAGACTGTAGTATACTTACAAAAATAAGTGTCTCACCTAACACACATAGCAGTGACTAAGATTTGAACTGTTTAAATAAACTCATTGCAAATGTTAGCACATTGGATAGAAAAAGAGAAAATGTGAGTTCTACTCACTTTTCCATTGCTGAGTTTCTATTGACCCAATAGGGAAAAAAAGTATTATATTTGTTTTCTTCTATAAAAGAAATATAGGGATCCCTGGGTGGCGCAGTGGTTTAGCGCCTGCCTTTGGCCCAGGGCGCGATCCTGGAGACCCGGAATCGAATCCCACGTCGGGCTCCCGGTGCATGGAGGCTGCTTCTCCCTCTGCCTGTGTCTCTGCCTCTCTCTCTCTCTCTCTCTCTCTGTGTGACTATCATAAATAAATAAAAATTAAAAAAAAAGAAACATATAGTTTTTTTTTCCCACTCATCTTACAGAACTGTATAAGGAATTCAGAAAGGGATTAATATTTTGATTTCTTTTGGGCATATAAAAATATCACCTCAGTTATTTATTAAAGAAAACATATTTGACCTAAGAAAGAGCAAGCTGATTTAATGAAAAACTCTGGATTATAGGACTGCTCTTTGGTTACTTTCTCAAAGGATAATAACTGAGAGAGCTTCTTAGTGGTTTTTAAGTTTAGAAGCTATTAAGAAGAAATTTGTAATGAGTACATAATTATTTTATCAATACAGATACAATCAAAATGTTTGTGGTGCATGAAAATATAGTCCCCTCAAATACATAAAACTTATCTGGCAAACTTATTTACATTATTTAATTAAGCCACAAAAAACCTGTTTAGCTAACTAAAGAAACTTCAGCCAGATGCTCTATAATTTCTGAGTTAGTGAAATCCAAATGAATGCTTTTTTATGTGTGTGTGTATGTGTGTGTGTGTGTGATTTATTATCATGGTCTCCATTTTAAACTTACCTATTGTGTGTTTTTTTCACTAAAAAATGACTTCATTTTTGAATATGTGCTCAATATGTAGACTACTACTATGTAAGAAAACTCATTAGGATTATAGTTCATATAATTTAATATCCCTTCACAATCCTAACGATGCTGCATTATTAGGAGCTCTTGATAGCATAGGTAAGGAATATTTGAATGAATACATTTTATATGTTCAAATTCCTATATTTCTTAAAATAAGTAAGAATAGCATTAAAACGGAATTCTGAGGTTCAGGGGCCATATCCATTATTTACTAATGACTTTTTGCTCCTCTGCGAGCTTCATTCTCTTGACCTAGAAAGAGCAAAATAATACCTAACTCACAAGGGTGTCCTGAGAATTAAGTGGGCGGGGTAGCTCAAATTCTTTGTAAATTTAAGTCTATTTTGATTACATGAAACTATCACTTTCCCAACCAGGAAGCAGAAATTTTTGTTTGTTTGGTGTGTTTGTTTCTTCCAAACCTAGTTCCTGGCATATAGGTGACATTGAATAAAATTTTGTTGAATGTTGAATAAAAGTCTTCTTAGCAGAATAAGTTCTAAATGAAGCTCTCCACTAAATGTTTAACACACACTCACACAGTTTTTAATACTTCTCGTATGACAGTTTGCTAAATATAGAATCGATATGGCAAACCAGCAGTTAACCTTAAAGATTAAAGGGAAAAAATTTTGAAAAAAAAATAAAAGGTTACTGCAGAGCAGTTGATCCATTCTGTCAAAATGCCAGATGTCTCTTACTCTTTGCTCCTGGATATTATTAAAGCTGGCTTCAAGGCTTCTCAGTCTATCTTTCCCTCATTTTCTTTCTCTCTCCTTGCCCCAATCAACATGCTGGCTGCAATGCTCAATTATTGGACAAATGTAACTTCCTGTCCTCCTCTGCTCAGCCACTTTTATAGCAGCACTAACAGATGCTATCATTAAGACCCTCAATGGGAAATCATGAACTAAGTATATTCTTTGCCCTTCTCACTTTTCAATTTTCTTTAAAAAGCTAAGCCATCTGGTTTAACCCTCTTAAAATTTCAAGTTTCTTTGTACATCTATGTTGCATTTATCTTAATAATAAATGGGTATTTAAGCCCTAAGTTCAGGCATTTAATTTGTATAGAGCTATTTGTTGGTACTGGAATAAATTAAATTTGAGCATTATAGGTTGGATCTTATTTTTTGGTAATAATCTCATATTTTAATCATAACCAATGTAAGCATAAACATCATGCTTACCAAATTTTACCATATGCAATTTTAATAACAAATATACTTTTAATAAAATATATCATAAAATTGTTGTGAAAATAGTAAATAAATACTGTGTTTATGAAAACTTTAGATTTCATAACATTACATGGGCAGTTGGACATGCTAGTGATTTTTATATTTACTTTTTTATATTTTATATTTATTTTTATATTTATATAAAAACTATCAGTGCTAATCTATTAAATCTATCTGGACATACTAGTGATTTTTATATTTACTTTTTTATATTTTATATTTATTTTTATATTTACATAAAAACTATTGTTGCTAATCTATTAAAAGTAAAATACCAAGATGAACTAAAATATATGTACTTGGAGCTTATATATGTAGAATATTATTGAAATAAAGGAAGGCCTCATTAATTCAAAATTTATGATATGCATTAATACCTATATTTCATGTTATATAAATGCCATTGATATACAAAAAATAATTTAAAAGAAAGTATATCATATTCCTTCACATTAATGTTGTAGATCACGAAAAAAATTGTAATTTTTCTAAAAAATGAACCAGGAGTTTTGAGGGCTGAATATACAAAAAAGAGAAATTATCAATTGTTCTTGTATTTTTCATTCTGGTAACCAACCATGCAGTAGCTCCAACAAAACAAGAAACTTGAATATATTTTTCACAGCAGTAATAAATAGCAATTTTACATGTATTATCCACTTTTGGTAAAATCTCAGTTTCCATTCCACCTCTCCTTTCACTTCCTTTTCTTTGTCACTTCTTTTCTTCTGAAACTCTAAATCTGAGAGGACCCCAGAGTTCCTTTACTCTTTAGGACTCACTGAGAATTGACACTGCCTAGGCCTTTGGCTTGAAACACACTAACTCTGGGAAACGAACTAGGGGTGGTAGAAGGGGAGGAGGGCTGGGGGTGGGAGTGAATGGGTGACGGGCACTGGGGGTTATTCTGTATGTTAGTAAATTGAACACCAATAAAAAATAAATTAAAAAAAAAACAACAACAAACAAACAAAAATTATATGTCCAGACCAGACTTCTCTCCTAGAGAGATTTTGATTGGACATCAAAGTTTTAGGTCTCCATCTGAAATATTGATTCCTTGTCCTCAAAACTATCTCTTCATACTCATACATATCTCAATAAAGTAGAACTTTCCTCACTCTATCATTATTTTATTCTTCATCAGAGCTATTTTCACCTGATATATTCCATATTCATATGTTGATTTGCCTGTTTCCACTGTACTCTGGAGGTTAGAAATAGAAAGGAGCCTAACATATTTCTAGCATGAATGAGAATGAGAATGAATAAGAGAATGCTGTTTAGGTGTTAACAACACAAAAGTCAATAAAATGCAGTGTTATATCAGTTTTCTATATGGCTGTAACTAATTACCACAAATTTAGCAGCTTAAAGACCACATTTTCTTTTTAATTTTGTAGTTCTATAACATGGAAGTTTGACACAGGTCATACTTGGGCTGCAGTCAAGTGCTGGCCAGGTAGCTTTTTTTTTTTTTTTTTTTTCTAAAGGCTTTAGGGAAGATCTGTTAACTTGCCCTTTCTAATTACTATAGAACACTAACAGTGCTTGGCTGGTAGCCCTCTTTCTCCATCTTCAAATTCAGCATCAGTGCATTTCTTTTACTATTCTTCCTTAGTCACATTTCCTTCTTATTCTTTTTTTCCACTTCCCCCTTACACTTTTAGGGTTCTTTGTGATTACACTGGGTGCCCTTGGTTAAAAATGATTAATTATCCTATTTGCAAACTTAATTCCATCTACAACCTTAATTCTCCCCTACTTTTTTTTTTTTAAAGATTTATTTATTGATTGATTCATGATAGACACACAGAGAGAGAGAGAGAGAGAGACAGAGACACAGGAGGAGGGAGAAGTAGGCTCCATGCACCGGGAGCCCGACGTGGAACTCGATCCCAGGACTCCAGGATCGTGCCCTGGGCCAAAGGCAGGCGCTAAACCGCTGAGCCATCCAGGGATCCCCTCCCCTACTTTGAAACCTAGTCTATTCACATGTGCTAGGCGTTAGAAGTGGGCATGTTTCAGAGACACAGTTTTGCTCACTACAAATACTCAAGAACCTGATCATGGTATGTTATATAGAATTTAGTGTATAAGAGAGTTGGATTTAAAAATCACTGAGGAAGTATTGGTTTTTAAATTAAATTTGGGGGTAGGTTGCCTTCCTTTAGATGAAAATAATATAAACCAGATTACTTTATGCAAGATCTCAAAATAAATGCCAGAATGGAATTGTGTGGAAAAGGGGGAAAATTGGAAAAATCATATAAGAATATATTTGAAATACTGGGAATTAAGCTTAATATTCAAAACATACAAATTAATGATGAATCATAAGAGGAAATTTATAGAATGCATAAGATAGAAATTTAAACAACAATATGTATATCCACAATTAAAAGACATAATCAGAATGGAAGGTACAGCTTTAGACAAGATATGGAACTTTAATTTATAAAGAATTATTGAAGTCTATGAGAAAAATACTGAAAAGAGAAAATAGGTACCAAAAAGGAAAAGGTAAATTATGAAAAAAGAAATTAAAAGAGAAATTAAACTAATGAAAAAAATTTGGCATCATGGCAGTCCATTTAATGTTTTCTAAAAAACTATTGTTTTCATGGCCTTTAAATTATTGCAACTTGAAATATGATAAAGCTGTGTACTCACTAGGCTACCGTAAAACAAAAGCTAGGCATTTTCTTAAACACTTCATATGACATTTTTAGAAGAATGATATTTTTCATTGTAAAAATTCATGGAATGGATTTCTTGATACATTTGAAGTATGAAAACATATGTAAAACAGTTTTTCAAACCAGCTGTGTTTCTTTTTACAGTTGGAAAAAAATCATTGTGATAATTATTGATGCCATCAACTCCTTTTTTTTTTTTAATTTTTATTTATTTATGATAGTCACAGAGAGAGAGAGAGAGAGAGGCAGAGACTCAGGCAGAGGGAGAAGCAGGCTCCATGCACCGGGAGCCTGATGTGGGATTCGATCCCGGGTCTCCAGGATCGCGCCCTGGGCCAAAGGCAGGCGCCAAACCACTGCGCCACCTAGGGATCCCTGTGCCATCAATTCCTGATAGTCTAGGACAGTCCTGGGATAGGAAGGCTGTGGATTAATATTTATGCTTTTCTGTATTCTGAGAATTGCCCTCAGAAAACAATCATGCAATTAATTACTATGATAATTAATACTACAGTAAGAACAAGAGGTAACTGAAAGGAAAGCAAGTATAGAAGTGGTGTGGAGATTAGGGGTTATTACCAGGAGCTGCTTTGGGGTGCGTCCTCCAACTGCACTATCAAAGCCACCAGCTTGATGAGAATAATAGGCTTATGTTACTTCCCACTAAGCATCAAAATAAATAAATAATAGAATTAATTTTTAACAACAAAAAGATCTGAAATGCATATAAATATACCATTGCATTCACAACAATATTTCCTAAAATTTTTTAGAAGATCCTTTTATGCTTAAAAAAAAATAAGCTGACTTTTCTAAGTTCTATCAAATGCACTTCAGCGTCTATATATTCTGATATCATTGTTAGGGTTTTTTTTTGGGGGGGGGCAAAAGAATAATAAAGCTCATTTTAATCTGATTTTATCTCTATAAAAATGCGAGATGTTGGAAAATACATAATTTTCCCTGAATCAAATTCATTCTAGAAACTTCCTAAAATGTCACCGATTATGGAAAAGAAAGCCTGCTTTCCACTCAAGTCACATGTGACCACAACCTGAAAAAATTGCTGATAAACTTCAATTACTGTAATCACATCTGTCCACTGTCTCATGCTTTTTTTTCCCCCCTTCTGTTTAGTACACTTCATTCTAATTATGAAATCTATCCTTTCAGGATCACTTTTTTTTTTTCCTTGGCACCTATGAAGAATTGAAATTCATTTTGAGAGCTAAGAATGCCTAGAAGTCATAGGCAGGTTTAGATAACAAGTTAGGTGTTTTGTCATTTTCCCTGTTATTTATTATTTTGCCCTTATCTCCCTGAGTGAAATAAAGTGCATTGCTTCCAGCCTTTTCAGCCACAATAAGAATGGATAAAGCTTTTTAAATAATAGTTTTCCTAAAAATCATGTTAGAATAGATTCAGGTGTTTCAGTTGTTTATTTGGGGGGTTTTAGTGCTGTTATTTTGTGTTGCACAAAATGTAGGATGAAAATGGCAAGAAGCCTCAAACAAGTTGAACTTTAGGACATTAAGATGACTACCCAGTCGAAATCATTACGGTTAGGGAGTATTTGGATTCATGCAAGTATAACCACTAGTCTTTAATATGTGTATGTGAAATATATCCTGTGGCTATATTTTATACACATATTACTTTGTAACTTCTTCATTATTATGTAGGTAAATAGATATGTTTACTACTAATTTAGTTTCATTCTCTTTTTATGCTATCTGTAATAGTTAATCAGGAATATGTGAATTAGTCCTATATTAACTGAGCATCATAACTTTTCCTTTTTCTGGTCAAGATTGCAAATGAGATTAAGCAAAATTCATTGCTTAGTTGTGTGTTAAATGCAAGATAAGTGTCCTTAGAAAGGAATGTCTCCTGGGCTCAGGGCAGCTCTGTCATTACCTCTCTCACATGTGACTTTGGCTTGTATTTTATAACTGAGAAAGATGTCGAGTGAACTATTTTTTCTTACAAATACAAAGCATTCTTCAGTTTTATATCCTTTTTATTCCAAAAGGAAACTTGAATTTTTTTTCATATTACACAAACACACAAAAGCAACTTTTAAGAAAAACCACAGATGAGTGTTTTCATATAATGTTCTTTGTCTGAAAGTGCTTTATAGGTATTAGAGATAATGATCAGATAGCTGGATTTCAGCACACTCCCTGGGCGACTGTTCCCTGATGTTCCAAGGGCTGTGACACTCCTAACCAATTGATCCCGAGGCACTCGACTTATGAACCAGCAGCTCTCCCCTCATTAGCCTTCTACCCTGCAGGCTTTTCACCCCCATCCAGGAGGGCTAAAATAATCAGTATTACATATCACATTGACTATGTTACACATGTCTTTAAACTAGCTTGTATTCTCCCTTCAAATCAGATTTGAATTGGTCACCCGGAATGCTAAGACCTCCTGGGTGATTGTTTCTGCCTATCTCATCTTCCCATGAGTCTCTCTTCTACGTTCCAATTTAAAATGGTATAATGACTTATGATACCTAGACCTCTCTGTTCTTTTTCTCTGTCCTCTCCACAGTCATCTTAATGGATTGGATTTTTATCTTCTATTATAGAAAAGAATGAAAGAATGCTTTACCGTCACTAGCAGCCTTGTTCTCCAAATTATTTTATAATCTTTGTTATTTTCAGGGAATTATATTCACTCTTCAGAGAAGAGCTGATAATACTCTTTATTCTTTGTGTTAATATAAAATTTATTAAAATTCTTTTCCCTAAAATACTCAGTTTAATAAGTTTCTTTATGCACTCCCCATGGTTAACATGATGTTTCCAGGGGGTGTATACAGGTACCCTATCCATAGGCCAAGAGATGCCTCCTCTGAGAAAAACCAAATTCACTCTGCCCTATTACAGATAATCTTTTTGGGTCATTTAGAGACAGTTGAAATGTCAACTTTCTTTTCAAAAAGTGTTTCAGCAATGCAAAGGTCAAGTTACTTCTGCATTTAAACAGAAGGAATAAAACATTGTACCCATTAAGTTTATACTGATGAAACATCCAGCCTCTGAAAACATTTCAGCTGAGGACAGAAAAAGGTAGAGAAGACTCTGATGAAATAATACCTATTTGTTAGGGATTTATTTATCTAAAGTATATATAAAAGTGAATGTTATAGGTACAGATGATACAAATATCACAAATTATTAACAGTGATACAGATATAGGCATATAAATGTAATAGAACAATGGCACGCATATGCATATAGACATAGATGTATAGTGAGAGGGAATAACTTGGAATTGCACAGGGATATTTTAGAGACAGAGAAAACAGGGAAGAAGAAAGAGCAGAAAGGAGAGGAAAGGAACAACCACAAAAAAGTGTATGTTAATCTAAACCCAATGGAGGAGGAGAAATAAATTTTTTTCTACTGTTGACCTTAAAAGTAAAACAGCCAATTATATTACCAGCAAAATGGGTTTATTTAGTAATAACAGAGGATTTGTAATTCTGGACATGGGGGCTATGGCAAGCTATGAGCAAGTCCAAAGATCAAAGACCTGGGACTTTATAATAGGAGGAAGTTTGGAGGGGCTGCTTTGAATGAGAAACCATTGGAGGAAGGCTAGAGTTCAGGGTAGTACAGGTTTCTCATTGGTTGAGTCGTGGTATTTTCTTATTGGATGAGCTTGTTGCCAGGCAAGGAGAAATTCTTTCTTTCTCCTGTGAGTTGTAGGGTAGGATTCTCTCTGTTGGGATTCAAGATCTCTTTCTGTTGAAGTACGATTGATGACAAGTGGTAGGATATGAAAGCGCCCTCATGGGCCTGCTGACTCTGTTTTAAATGAAGTTTCCTTTATTCAACTTCACACTCTTTTCTAGATTCTGTGGCTGAGACTTTCTCCCCGCATAATCAAAGATTAATAAAAGGAAAACAAACAAAAGTTGATCAACATATATACCTCCTATATACTTCAGAGATATTCAGGGGGAAAATCCCTGAATTGCCTAAGCCACCATCATAAATACCATCCATAGCTATAGTCAAAAGAAAGATGTTGGTCAGTTAAGGAAGATTATCAGGAAAAACACAGTGACCAAGGGTAAGGGGGATGCAGATATAAGTGTGTGTGTTCTTTATTGATAAAACTTTCTTGTGACTTAGAGTCATCCTTCTCTTCCTGATACAATAGGGGGATACACTCTTACAAATGAGATTTCCCTTATAAATGGAAATTTCCCTCACAAAAAAAGTAATTTCAATTCTGTTTTCAGAGATTCTCTTATGTCTGCAGTTTTGAAAAAATAATCAGCTCAAAATAATCCTTATGCCAAAGAAGCATATTTTGGGGTGGCACCCCAAATAATTTTAATATAATTTTATACAGGAAGGAATAAGTGATGAGACTTGTTGCCGGATAAGTTAGTTAAAGGCCAGAGGAGTCCATTTCCATAGTACACTTCATGTAAGAGCAGCCATCCTGGAGGCTAGCTGCTGGAGTTGGAATGAGGACTCTACTTAGAGCATGCAATATTCACTAACACAATTTTGGGCGAGTTACTTAATCTTTTGGTGCTTCAGTTTCTTCGTAAAATGGGCATTAAAGCAGCACACTTCCTACACGGGAGTATTAAGAGAACTAAAAATGTGAAACGCTGAATCTGTCCTTGGCCTTCTGGGCACGCTCTCTACATTAGCTCTCCCTACATCTGAGTCTCAGTCAACTCTAAGGCATACAACCTCTCTACGTAGTTACATATTTGCAAGCTTTACATCTGTAACCCCACAGAGAATAACAGTATTGAACTGATCAAAATTCACTAAAGCTTTTATGTATTTAGTAATATTAATCTGAAAGTATATAAAACTTTTTATTTTTTGTGAAATGATGTGTTAAAAGCTGTTACTATTTTCAGTGAAATAAAGTTTACATTCACAGTTGTTAGTTTTGTTATTGGATCCTATATTGACAGTTTTCAAGCTTGATTTTATATTTATTTCAACATATTTGTTGGCAAAGGGTTAAAATCATCAGAATCAGTATGAAGTGCTGTCACAGAGGGTGATAGTTTCGGGGTTCAAACCTGCTTTTCTGTTCCTTTTCTCTTCTTTCTCTTTGCCAGCATCCTTTAAGATGAATAATACTTTTCTCTGAGGCAACATTTCTACATCTAAAGCCTAATAGGCCTTTCTCTTTTCTTTGTACTCTTTGTTAAAAGCCTTTATAATGGAGAATACCTTTCTTTGTATCCTGCATTTTCCCTTATCTGAAGAGAAGGCTGCCTGCAGGCAGTCCCTTTGAGTTCTGGGAGGTTGCTATAACCTTCTTTGTGATTAGATTACCAGTAATCTGCTACTTTTCCTACATAATGCATTTCTAAAACACTAAAACAGTAGTGAAAGAGAAATGAGACAAACGGTAACTTTTCCTAAATTAGGGTGGGGTGGCAGGTAGATACTTGTTCTGTTCTTAGAAGGAATTTCACTTTCACTTCAATATTATTTTATGATATATATTGTATGTTTCTGTTTTTTTTTTTTTTCTTGTGCTTTAGGACACACAGCGGGCTAGCTTAAAAGGAATGCCAAATTAAAGGTAGAAGATGACCAAGGTTGTTAAAACTCATGATTTATATCTTTGACAGAATTTTTTAGTTTGTGGATTTACTGTAGTATTTGTTATCATTACTGCTTAATGTTTTAAGACGTGTTTCCACTACCTGGTAAGGGTTAAGAACAAAATGCATTAAAATACACAAAGAATTTCACAGTAGATCACTACTTTATCAAAAATGTCAAAACACATGTGTCACTGGTTTATAATGAAGGGGAACAAAATATACCACCCCAGAATATGCCTCTTTGGCATAAAGATTATTTTGAGCTGGTTATTTTTAAGAAACAGCAGACATAAGAAAACCTCTGAAAATCTAGTACAAGTTACCCTTTTGTAAGAGACCATTACGTTTATAAGGGGAATCTTTACTGTAAGGGTGTCTCCCTCTCTGTAGCATGAACTTTGCACTTTGACCAAATTTTTGGAAACTCTTGTCAGTGGAGAGTGGCCAATTAAATATGCATAACAACCATACTGCGGTTTACTGTGTTTTACCTGATAACCTCCCATCATTGCCTCCCCACCTCTGCAGCATCTTTTTTTGTCTTTAGCTAAAGAGGGTATTTAAAGTGGTGGCTTCCTTCATTTTGGGATTACTCAGTTTTCCTGGTCATTTTCCATGTATAGCAGGGGTATACATCTTACTAATTTTGTGTTTGTTTTTCTCCTGTTAATGTCTATTTAATATGGGGTGGGAGGGATGAATTGGGACAAGAGGACTCATCCAAGAACCTAGAATGGTAGAGGAAGAATTTTTTTCTCCTACAAGTCTACCAATCAAGCTAGTACACAAAATTTTTTCTAGTTGATACATTAATATTCAAATTCTTTGTGTGAAAGGTTGGTAAGTGAATGAATGCCCACATTCTGCATTTGGAATGAAATTTCTGGAGCTATAATAGTGCCACTTGTCAGTTGGAGGGGGAAAGAAAACAAAGTACATTTTCTTGGGTCAGATAATAAAGGTTCCATCAGTGTATGAAAATGAGCTCGAGTTTTATGGGACAAAAGATACAGTTGAAGAAATTTATAAGTTGTTTGGATAGAAAATCTGCTTTTCCAATGATATTGTGCAGAATGTGTCTAATTTACTTTATTGTTGTCATTGCTTTACAAACATAAGAATTTGAGTGGAGATAGTGATAGGAGAGATAAGTATAGAATCTGAAGTAGCATATAAGGTACCAAGAGTGAAAAACATATGATCTGGTATTGTATATGGTTAATTACTAATATTATATATAGTTCATCAACTGCCACAGAAGACTGTGTATAATTGTGGAGAGAAATTTAAAACACTTTCTCTCTTTTCCCATTAAGGATTTTGCATTCTTCTTGAAATTCAGGCTCACAGGGAAAATAAATGGAAGCTTGGGAAAGAAATGCAAAATATATTTGCATTAAAAAATGGCCTATTATTAAAGCAGTAACACATTTAAGGTGTTTTTGAAAAAGATTGTTTTTTATCTAGCCCTTTGGTGCTTGATTGACCCAAAATTTTAGAGAAGTCATTAATACAAAAGACGAAGAGTACCTGATAATAAGAGCTATATACTATATATGTTAATTAAAGTAGGATTGGCATGAAATATCCTGTTAGTTTCAGGTATACATCATATTGATTTTTAAAATTTTTTTATATTGTGAAATGGTCCCTACAATAAGTCTAGTTATCCTTCCTTATGCTGTATATTACATCCCCATGACTCATTTATTTTATTACTGGAAGTTTCTACCTCTTAATAACATTTGCCTATTTCACTTGCCCATGCAACCCTTCCTTCCTCTGATAATCAATATTTTGTTTCTTGTGTTTATGAATTTGTTTGTTTTGTGTTATATTCTCATTCATTTAAAAAAATTCCACATTTAAGTGAAATCATACAGTATTTGTCTTTTTCTATCTGACATATTTCACTTAGCATATTACCCTCTATGACAACATTTCATTCTTCTTTTATGACTGAATAATGTTGTTTTGGGTGTACACACATACATACCTACACCACATCTTCTTATCCGGTTTTCTATTGATGGACACTTAGGTTGCTTTCCTATCTTGGATATTGTAAATAATGCTGCAATGAACATAGGGGCACATATATCTTTTTAAATTTTCTTTTGTTTTGTTTTCTTTTGGATAAATACCCAGAAGTGGAATTGCTGGATTGTAAGGTAGTTATAATTTTAATTTTAAAAAAATCACTGTTTTCCATAGTGGCTACATCACCTTGCACTCCCACTGACAGTATATATGAGGGTTCCCTTCTTTTTTTAACCTAGCCTCATCAATACTTATTCTTTTTTGTCTTTTTGATAATAGCCAATTTGACAGGTGTGAAGTGTCTCATTGTGTTTTTGATTTGCATTTGCCTGATGGTGAGCATCTTTTCATGTGCTTGCTGGCTATTTTTATGTCTTCTTTGGAAAAAAGTGCCTGTTAAAGACCTCTGTCCATTTTTTAATTAGGCTGTTTTTATTTATTTATTTTTTATATTCAGTTGTGTATGTTCCTTATTTTAGATCTTAACCTCTTATTGGGTGTATGATTTGCAAATATCTTTTCCCAGTCAGTAGATTGTTTTTTTATTTTTGATGATTTTCTTCACTGTGAAAATTTTTAGTTTGGTGTAATACCATTTTTAAAAGTTTAGCTTTTGTTCCCTGTGCTTGAGAAAACTGCTCTAAAAAATTATTGCTAAGTCTGGTGTGAAAGAGCCTACGGCCTGTGTTTTCTTCTACAAGTCTTCAATTCAAGTCTTCAATCCAGTTTGAATTTATTTTTTTTACATGGTATAGGATAGTGGTCCAGGCTTATTCTTTTGCATGTAGATTTTAATTTTCCCATCACCATTCATTGTAGAGACTGTCTTTTCCTTCTCTGTCATAAGTTAATTGACCAAAATAGTTTATTTCTGACTTTCCATTCTATCCCATTGATCTGTGTATCTCATTTCTTGCCAGTAACATACTGTTTGGATTACTATAGCTTTGTGGTATAGTTGGAAACCAGGGAGCATGATACACCCAGCTTCATTCTTCTTTTTCAAGATTGCTTTGGCTATTCAGGTTCTTTGCTGGTTCCATACAGATTTTAGGATAATTTATTCTAGTTCTGTGAAAAATATTACTATTATTTAAATGGTGATTACACTGAATCTGTAGATTACTTTATGTGGTATTGACATTTTAACAATATGATTTTTTTCCGGTCCATAAGACTAATATATCTTTACATTATTTGTTTTATCTTTAATTTCTTTCATCTGTGTCATCTGGTTTTCAGAGCAAGTCTTCACCTCCTTGGTTAAATTTATTCCTAAGTATTTAAATCTTTTTGATGCAATTATAAATGGGATTGTTTTCTTAATTTCTCTTTCTGAAAGCTCGTTATTAGTGTATAGAAATGCAACTGATTCCTGTATGTTAATTTAGCATCCTGTGACTTTAATGACCTCATTTATTAAATCTATAGTGTTTTGGAGAAATCCTTAGGGCTTTCTATACATAGTATTATGTGACCTGAAAATAGTGACAGTTTAACTATTTTTTTCTAATGTAGATGACTTTTATTTCTTTTTGTTACTTAATTGCTCTAAGATTTCCAATACTATGTTGAATAAAAGTGATGAAAGTGGGCATTCTTGCTCTGTTCCTAGTCTTAGAGGACAATCTTTCATCTTGTCACCATTAAGTACGATGCTTGTTGTGGTTTCATCATATATTTATCATGTTGTGGTATGTTCCTCCTATACTCACATTGTTGAGAGTTTTCATCATAAATACATGGTGAATTTGGTCAGATACTTTTTCTGCATCTAGTGTAATGATCATATGAATATTATCCTTTGTTTTGTTAATGTGTTGTATCACACTGATTGACTTACGGAATTTGAAATATTCCTGCATCCCTGGAAAAAATCTCCCTTGATCATGGTATATCTTTTAAAAATATTATTGTAAGTTGTGCCAATATTTGTTGAGGTATTTTGCTTCTATTGTTCATCAAAGATATTGGCTTATAATTTTTTGTTTGTTTGTTTCAGTGTCTTTGTCTGCTTTTGATGTCAGAGTAATGCCAGTTTCGTAAAATGAATTTGGAGACATTCCTTCCTCTTCAATTTTTTAGAATACTTTGAGAAATATAGGTCTTAACTCTTTTTAAATGTTAGGTAAAATTCACTAATGAAGCTGTCTCATCCTGGACTTTTATTTTTGGGGACCATTTAAATTACTGATTCAATTTTATTACTTGTAATAGGTCTCCAGACTTTCTATTTCTTCATGAATCCATCTTGTAAGCTTGTGTGTTTCTAGGAATTAGTTTATTTCTTCCTGAGTTTTTCAATCTATTGGCCTGTAATTTGTGCAAAGTAGTATATTATTATCCTTTGTATTTCTGTAGTGTCAGTTGTAACTTTTCTTTCATTTCTGATCTTATTTATTTGGGCCCTTTCTCTTTTATTGTTAATGAATGCAACTAGAGATCTTATCAATTTTGTTTAGTTTTTCAAGAGCCAGCTTTTAGTTTCATTGATCTCTTCTGTTTGTGTGTCAATTTTTTTTAGTGTTTATTTATCTCTATTATGTCCTTTATTATTTCCTTCGTGCTACTAACTTTGAGATTCGTTCTTTTCTAGTTCCCTTAGATATAAAATTAGATTGTATGAGATTTTTCTTGTTTCTTGAGATCTGTATTGTTATGAACTTCCCTCTTAAAACTGCTTTTGCTGGATGCCATAGATTTGGGAAAGTTGTGGGATTTACCCCCCCCCCCTTTTTTGTCTCAAGATATTTTTTTTTAATTTCCTCTTTGATTTCTTTGTTGACCTATTGGTTGTTTAGTAATGTTACAGGATTTTTTTTTTTCCTTTAGTGCCCACAGCTCTTGGTTACACCCCTTTGAAGAATGAAAGTGATGGACCAGATGAAGAGTGGTAGGCAGCAAAGCAGTTTATTGAGCAATAGTAAAGTTTATTGAGAGAAAGTACAAAGCTCCTGAAGAGGAAGGGGACCCAGGAGGGTTGCCACCAGAGTTTCTGACTCTAGGGATTTTTATAGGCTTGTTGGTGGACTGTTTTAATCTGATTATCCCTCTATGTTCCTGTCACCCAATCTGGTTTTTGTCCACAGAGTCATCTACCTATCAGGTAGTTGTTTATGTGGGAAAGGGTACAGTGCTCTTTCCAGGGTGGTGTAAAATCCTTTTAAGGGTAGTTTCCTGTGGGGAGTGAGGGCACTTGTCCTTGCCTGCCTTTCTTCTGACTATCTTTCATTAGTAGCATTTTTTTAGTCTCCACATGTTTGTGTTTTTCCACTTTTCTTCTTGTAATTGATTTCTAAGTTTCATACTATTGTGGTTAGAAAAGAAGCTTGATATTATTTCAATTTTCTTGAATTTATTGAGAATTTTTATAGTCTAAAATATGATCTATCCTGAAGAATATCCCATGTACCCTTGAAAAAAATATGTGTGCTTCAGTTTTTGGATTATATGTTCATAAATCTATTAGGTCCATATAGTCTAATGTATTGTTTAAGGGCAATATTTTTAATGATTTTATGTCTGATTTATCATTATTATTTTTAAATATTTTATGTATTTGAGACAGAGAGCGAGCATGAGTGGAGGAGGGACAGAGGGAGAAGGGGAGGGGGATTGGGGGGATAGGGTAACTGGATGATGAACATTAATTGAGGAGGACATGTGATGTAATGAACACTGGGTATTATATAAGACTGATGAATCACAGAGCTCTACCTCTTAGTGTTGTTTTTTTTAAGATTTTATTTATTTATTCATGATAGACACACAGAGAGAAAAAGAAGCAGAGACACAGGCAGAGGGAGAAGCGGGCTCTACGCAGGGAGCCCAACGCGGGACCCGATCTGGGGTCTCCAGGATCACGCCCTGGGCCAAAAGCAGGCGCCAAACCACTGAGCCACCCAGGGGTCCCCAGACTTAGTGTTTAACAGCAGCATATTGAATTGTTTTTTTTACTATGTTGAATTGTAATGGTTGGATAACAAATTTTAAGCCAGAAAGACTGAGTTATAATATTGGCCCTCTAATGGTGGATTCTTAGATAATTTAATTCCATCAGTAACTGAACTACATATTTCTCTAAATCATTTCCAGTTCTATAATTCCATGATTTTGTAAAAAAATGATGGAAGGTAACTGGAAGGCCTGCAGGCAGGAATAAGGGCCTTCTGCCCTAAGAAGAAGCTCCCTTAAAAGTGTTTTACACTACCCTGTAAAGAGCCCTCCACCAATTCCCATATTATAGATAGATGACAAAAACTTGATTAGATGACAGATGCAGGGAGGATTAATTAGATTAAAACAGTCTACTAATAAGCCCATAAATATAAATATATATATATATATATATATATATATATATATATATATATATATATCTTTATTCCCTTATGTGAATGCATACATCATGTATCCTTAAGGGTATATTTATCTTATATCTGCAAGTTTGAAATCAGTTTTCCAAAAGAACTTTACTTCAGTAAAAATTTTCACAGTATTTGATTCTATCACAGTAGTATTTAACCTTTAGCTATGAAAAATCCCTTAAAGTTCATTATAAAATTGGATCCCAGAAAAGTTCTGTAAGTTTGATGAAGTCATATACAGAACTATTAGCTATCTAATCCTATAAACAGAAATTTTATTCATATGATTCTTCCTAATATGTACTATTATATATAATTAATATTTATAAATAAAATTATTAATTCATATTAATTAATATAAAATTAATATTATATATAATTTTATGTGTAATTATTATTAGGAAAGTAATGATAAAAGTAAGTGATTCACAAATTACTTAATACCATCAATTGGCAATATAGTCAATTACATGTGAACAATGAGAGATAAATACCATCAAGTGGGTAACACCATTTGATATAAAAAACAAACATGAAGAAGAGTCTTTGAAAGATCTTGTGTGATGTAGGCATTTATCAGCCAATCCAGAGACTACAACCATTGATGGAACTCACGGATATTAGAAACTTCAGTAATCTTCTCTTAATTGAAAATATGGATTCCATCTTGTAATTTTATATATAATTGACAAAACATATTTCCATATAAAACCATAACCTAGACTATAAATACTATAAGTTGTAGACTTTTTTTCCCCTAAAAAGCAGGAAAGCACAGCAACTACTATATTTATTATGGTGCAAAGTTTAAAAATGATATTTAAAAAAATATCAGACTTAATAACAATCTTCCTTGGTTATTGGACATGACACAAGACATGGGTTAATTCTGCTAATAAATAATAAATTAGTCTCAATACCTTAATTTTCACTTAAATATTTTATATCTCCCAGTGTTTTTGAGTATTTGATGATTTATGCAGAGATGTGGCAACCTTTACTAAGGTAGTAAAACTTCCCTTTCTTAGAAACTATATTTTCCTTCACAAAACACAAATAGAAAGTGAAACTCCAATTGTTATTTAGAACCCACAATTCCTACTGTTTCCTCAGCAGAGAGCACAATAAACAATTTATATTTTTTATTGCCTTCTGAAGTCAAAATAGAGCTATTTAGACTACATGAAATAAAATAACTAGAAGGTATCTATTTTTAAGTATCTTGCAATGCAGTGCATTTCCCTTAAAACTAAAGAGTATTTTCCATTTTCTTTCTTCTTACCTGTTTAATACTTATTAACTTAATACAAATTAATATTTCCCCCGGAAATATGGCAAGATTTGCTACTTATTTATACTCTTAGCTTGTATTAGTATTATGTCTGATGCCCTATTTAAAATGCTTCTCACAGAGCAGATTCAGGAGTATCTAGTTCCAACATAGACAACTTAGTGAGTGAAGGATGTGAAGAGTGATGACCATTCATAATATATTTGGTTTCAAGAAAAGTAACTCACTTGTTTTCATGTCACAGACGGAGTTTCTTTAACAGCTGACAGTTTTGAAATTGTACTTGTTGATTGGGCAAAATGAAATATTTTTTGTTAAATTGATTTAAGACGTGTAAGATGTAATTTTATTAAACTGGAACCAGTGTCTTCATTTGATACATTTAAAGTTCAATTAAAAAAATAAAGTTCAATTATTATATTTAGCAGTCTTTAAAGCAAAGCTTTTCAAATAAAGTAAATTCCAGAGAACATCTGAACAAGGCAATGTCATTCTTTTTATTTGAAATAAATATACAGTTATAATTGTGAGTAAATAGGGATGTACTGAATATCTTTAACTCTTAGAAACTTCCCTTACTTTTGAAAGCATTTTATAAGTTAATGACAGCACTAGTCGTTAAAAACAAGTTAACTATAGAATTTGTCACTATAACTTCTTTTGATTTGGTCCTGCTTATGACAGGCTTACAACTGAGCTATAAAGAGGATTGCAGGCTCAATTACAAGTTACAGCGCAAGTTATGTTCACCCATGGAAGGCAAACTTTGGAAAAGAACATAAACTGAGAGTGAGAGAAAACTCAAAAGCCACAGGAAAAATGAACTGAAGATCAGAGATACATAAAAATCTACCAAATCAAGGAAGAGTAACTTGTGATGACATAGTTTTAACAAATTTAAAGACCTAAGGCAAGAAGTTTCCATGGGAAGGAGATGTAAGGAACAAGGAGTTTAGAAGGGTTGAAGCCTGCTTAGTGAAATGATGAAACTGACATTAATGTAACCAGTTCTTACCAGAACTGCATTAGTCCATTTATTTATTTATTTATTTATTTATTTATTTATTTATTTATTGTAGGAATTTGTTCACTGGAAATTTGGTTGAGTAGCAACAAATGATAAGGAGGAAACATTAGCAAGAATCAAGTGGTACAGGCTGGGTACTTCTATTAAGTTCTGATGGTAAACTGAAGCCACCATAGGATTTGAATTTTTATGTGCTTTGATGTATATTTATATTTACATGTTAAAAATGCATATATTTAGTTTTTATGAAATTGATGTACAGATGATATTAAAATAATATTTAATAATTTTATAATGAAAAGTAGTAGTATACCTTAAACATCTCACCTCTGCCCTGCAGAGGTATGTTTTTAATTATTTTATGGTTCTTTGTTTCTTTTCCATTGCATACATTTCACTTAATCATACATTGCCTATTATAAATAGGAATTTATCTTTTTTAAAAATATATATTTTTAAAATTTTATTTATTCATTGACAGAGAGATTGAGCGAGCGGGGAAATGCATGCACAAGCAGAGGGAGCAGTAGGCAAAGGGAGAGGGAGAAGCAGACTCCCTCCTGAGCAGGGAAACCCATGTGGGTCTCGTCCCAGGACTCTGGGATCATGACCTGAGGTGAAGGCAGATACTAAACCATCCAGGTGCTTCTATCTTTTAAATAAGAATTTATCTTATTTTAACACATTTCACTACATCCACTGCACACATATTGTAGGATAGATATGTGATTAACTTTGTATCTTGTGCTGTTTTCTTCACAAATTTAAGGAATACATTTACATTTGTTTCTTGTACATACAATGCCACCTGGTCTTGTTCTATTTACCATAGAATTGTCTAGTTCGAGTATTTGCTCTACAACCTTCTAAAACTGTCACCTTGGGTCTTGTTTGCTTTATCTCTTTTTGTCTGTTTCTTCATTTATGAAAAAGCAATGAGAATAGAACATAGGTTATAGAGTAGCTGTTAAACTTCTATGAGTTCCTCCATTAAAAAACAAGAGTAAATTGTTATATAGTAAGTACTTAATAATCATAGTTATTGTTAGTCTTTTCTCTTTCATCAATTCCAATACACACTTTCACTTTTGATTGTGGATCATATTTTAACTGTTAGTATTTTTCTCGGTGGTATGTGAAATAAAGACTGACCTTTGGATTCCGTGATAAAATGTTATATCTTAACATCGATTGACTCTTAGATTCTATGAAACATTCTTTGTCTTGTTATTATTAATATTTTTAAACTTCTATAGTGAATTAAATTTGAAAATAAAAATGGTATTAATATTATCACTATTAATGTAGTTTATGTGAAGTTATTTAAATACTGTGAATTTTATTCTTTTCATGTATTTTTAAAAATATTATTAATTACTTCAAATTGTTAAAAGAAATTGTTCTTTTCCTCTGGAAACCTTCTTTCTGGCATTCTTCCATCATTCTGATATAATCTTAACTGAATTCTTACTAGTAGAACAGCATAAAGATGTTCAAGGGGTATCATTTCACTGCTTTCCTGACTTGATCCTTTGTTTCTTCAATTCCATAAAGAAATTCTTATTTTGGTGAAACATATCATGCATAACATGTCAGTAAATAGGTTATGAAAGGTTTTTTTTTCCCCCCTGAGAACTTTTTTTTTTGAGGACTTGCTTTTATGTACAAAATGGCTTTATTTCACCCTTATTATTATTCAATAATTTAGCTGAATTTCATATTTCTATATTAAATATTATTACTTTGTTTTAAAAATGCTTTTTAGCATCAGTGTCGCTGATAGGAAGTCTATTTCCAATTTGATCATCATTTATAATCTGTTTTGTTTTTGGGAATTTGGGTGATTTTTGGTTTGTTTTTGTTTTTTATTTCTTCTTCCAGGAAGCTTTTATAATCATCTCTCTATTTGTATTCCATAATGACACAGTGTGTATGTTGAATTTTGTTTGTGGGTTTTTGTGTGTGCATTTTGTTTGTGCGTTTTGTGTGCATTTTTGTGCACCTATTGATATCTTTTCATCTATAGAATTTTATCTTTGGTTATGTGAAATTACCTTGCATTGGTTTTTTTTTTTTTTTTTTGGTACTTTCCTCTCCGTGTTTTTTTCTTGTTCTTTCTTTCCAAAATCTATTTATAGACATGGGACTAGACAGATTGAGTTCTACATATATTGTGTTTTTTTTTTTAATATATCTAAGTTTTATTGACTATTTGATTCACTTTAAGGGGATTTAATTAACTGGTGAGTCTTAATATCGGACATGATCAAATTTGTGCTTTAAAAATGTAACTGACTATAGTGTAGAAAACTGTTAGTAGTCTTTTCTCCAAAGGGCTTAGCAGGAAAACTGAAAATACTCAGAGGATAAGCTCAGATTACTTCCATCCTTCTTATATCTTCATTCTCTCCTTTTCGAAGTCTGAGAACATTAATTCTTGCTCTTTAGATGGAAAGTTTCCTAAAAATTCAATTAAAATAAAGTGCTTCTGACAGACCTAGGTAAGTATATGTGGTTAAGCTAAAAATTATCTCTGTTATACTATTAAAGATGTATATCTACTCATAAACTTGTAGGAAATGTGTAGCTGATAATTATCTGTTTAAATAGCATTTTAATACCATTTCAATGTTTAAGTAGGAAAGAGGAAGTAATTTTATTGGAATTCTGCAATATGTAGTATTATACTAGGAATAAAAAAAGTATAAGTCTCAAGGAGTTCACGGTGTATTGAGACTTTGTATATATGAGAAAATAAATTTAATGGAATATTTAAGTGCTGTAAAAGAAACATAAAAGTAATACTTGAAATTCAGAGAATCAGTGCAGTAATTCCCAGGTTTGTTTTGTGGAGGTTAGTTGGTGGTAAAGTAGATGTTAGGAGGTGAAGATATTGTAAGTTTCTTAGAAGTAACTTCTGAATTAATTAGTTCTTTATGGTTTGGTGGGATTGTACATGAACCCAGAGACCAGATACCATGAATCACATATATAACTCCTGTGATAATCATATTCCCTATTAATTGAAAAAGTATAGCAAGTTCAGTATTTTTTTAAATATCCCCAGGTTCTTTCACTGATGGGTTTATGAAACATAATGTTGAAAATTGTGTTTGAAGAGTAAAGGTGAGATGAAATGTTAATCAGCCTTGAATGTCAAGCTAAAGACTTTGAATTTTATAAAGTTGGAAATATTCAGGTGAGTTATAGTAGGTTTTTTGAAAGAAGTATGGTATTATTATAATGCAGAGATGGGAATTAAGAAATCCTCAAAGTAACTCTTATATCCTAAAAGTTTTCACTATATTATTTCAGCATACCATGGAAACCATATAATTTACTCCTAAAATGTAATCTGCCATCCATTCAGTTTCTACTACTAAATTTAAGGAGAATAATCAACATACATGCACTCTCTTGACATTCTTGCTTTCAACTTTGATCTTCAGCTGTAATTGCAGAAATTATTTTTATGGTTAGGCTTTATTTATTTATTATTTATTTATTTATATTTTAAAGATTTTTATTTATTTGACACAGGGAGAGAGAGAGGGAGAGAGAGAGAGCACGAACATGTGCGCACAAGCAGGGGGAGTGGCAGGCAGATGGAGAGAGAGAAGCAGGCTCCCAGAGAACTGGGAGCCCAATGCAGGGCTTAATCCCTGGGATCATGACCTGAGCCTAAAGCAGACGCTTAACCCACTGAGCCACCTAGGTGCCCTAGGTTAGGCTTCTTTTAATAATTAGAATCAGATTGGAACATTGCAAAGGATGCCTAAGATGATATGATTTTATTATTGTCTGTATAACCATATGGGTGTTTCACTCTTTACTCTCTGTCGAGTTGATTTATGCCAACACATTAGCATTATTTTCATACGTGTATTTTTAACAGAGGGTTGCCATGTAAGACATTTTGCATTGCTGGACTTAATCTCTGGGTAAGAGAAGGAAGTATAGACCAAAATGCTCTAGAACTGACAGCATCAGGAAGAAAACATCATTGCTCAATATGTTATTGCCTCACTTGACCAATAGATTTCATATGGAGATATCAAGAATATATAATTTACTACAGTTTCATAACTGGATGTCAGATGGCATTACTTAGGCTAATCAAATATGATTTAAAATTTGTATCTGCCTACTGTTTATTCCATCTGTTTGCTTGGTTCTTGCCATATATCCTAGCATATGAAAGCCACTTAAATTTTTTAAAAAATTAAGGCTTTAACATTTATATGTTTTTATTCTTTTTAATTCTTACTTTTTAAAGTGGAAGTTGAATTTACAGGCAGTATTATATTCATTTCATGTGTACAACATAGTGATTTGGTAATTCTATACATTGTGGTGTGCTTGCCATAATGAGTGTAGTTACCACCTGTCACCATACATTATTATTATGTATTATTGACTTTAATGGGTGAAGGGGATTAAGAGGTATACATTTCCAGTTCAACATTTATCTTTATGTGGTTTTTTTTTTGCAATGGTGAACTTGAGGAAGTTCACTGAAAATGCAAAAAGTAGGTTCTCAGCGAATACTATTTAACAAATTGGTATATAAATATAGGTAACTCAATGTTTTAGAGATAGCATTCTCTGGATGCCGTGTAGGCATAGTCTAATCCTCTTCAACTCAAACTATAGCCACTTATGCTGGCAACTGACAGAAAAAGACTTTGACTTTTCTCCAAATGTGCTTGGGATCTGTAGGGCTTGTAGAAAGTGGGAATCAAGGAGGGGAGATTTGTCAGTATTAACTTAAGCACACTCTGGAGTAATACTGAATTAGCTGTTGAACATTTCGTTAGTTGCTGTCCCTGTTCAGTGTTTGGGATCAACTCAATTCTCTCTGGTTAAAAAAGAACTTTAGAAGGGTATTTCCAGGAGCTATCGTCTACTAGGAGGCAGTAGAGAAAGCTCATCCTTTTTGTAAGTGTATGCTATTTTTAATGTTTATCGTTCACATGTAGCTATCAATGCTATTTTATATTTGGTTATTTTATATGTCTATACATTCCTATAGCAAAATACATCTTCCCACTTTCATGTCTTACATTCTTAATCATATGGACAATTCATTAAGAATAGTTTTTATTTTGGGATGCCTGGGTGGCTCAGCAGTTGAGTGTCTGCCATCAGCTGAGGGCATGATCCTGGGGTCCCAGGATGGAGTTCCACCTTGAGCTCCCTGCATGGAGCCTTCTTCTCCCTCTGCCTATGTCTTTGCCTCTCTCTGTGTCTCTCATGAATAAGTAAATAAAATCTTAGAAGGAAAAAAATAATGGTCTATTTGGACAATCAATTTATGCTTAATTTAATTACTCTATAGTCTATTGTTGCTTTTCTCCCCCTTCTAAATTGACCAATATTAAATTTTTGGAAATGTGCTTCACTTTCATGTTGGGTAAAGGGGAGATATTTTAATATGGAATTCATCATGTGATAGATTGGAAGAATAAATACTATCTGGATCCATTTCTTTGAAGTTATGATGATATTTAATGGTCAAATATGTTGATAATTAGATTTCAAACAGATCACTTTCCAATAAACCTTTTAAAATATGGAACATGCTTAAATTTAATCTTACATATTACAAATTTAAGTTGAATATTTCCAATTGACCCATTACTGGTCTAATTGCCATGACATATACAGAAAAGATGTCCAGCTTAATTAGTGGTATCTGTCTAGTAATTATCTATTTCCAATATATTATATCCATGGACTTAAAAGGGGGAATCCTGCTCATCTAGCAATTTACATATGAAGGCTTCCCAGTGTGGCTCTTTGGATATCATATTTTAAGGATGACAGCTGATATTTCTAACATATATTCTGGCACCTTTTTTTCTTAGAGTATCTTTCTTCAAAAAGGTGTTCTCTGTAGGATTTCTCAATTTTTTTCTTTCTCCTGATGAATACAAAATCACTTTTGAGGGACATTTATTAATTTATTTTCTATTCAGGAAATTCAAATTATAGATCCATGGAAATTTAGAGATGAAAGATTGCAAATTCAGATCTCTGTATTCAAGTAGCATTGAATTACTAATTTAATCTTCTTAAGCCTCAGTTTCTTCATTTCTAAAATGAGTAAAGTGATAGCTGTGCCATTCGGGTACTTGTGAGGTATATGGGGAATAGGCTAAACAGTGTCTAGGACATAGTCTGCATTGTAAGTACTCAACTCATGTTATTTTCCTCCTTTTGCTATTCTACATATTAGGCAATTGTTCTAAGTAAAAAATAAGAGAGGAATATATCCTAAATAAATAAGCAGTGATGAAGAATATGTTTATCTTGATCTTGAATCTAAGTGATGTTAAGTGCTGGCCATGTAAAAATACAACCAAAATAACAACTTGATAGGAAAGCGCTGAATTTATTCTTATTAATTAAAAGAAAAAGTCCTGAAAAGAAAATAATTGATGATATCCTTTTCATATTTGAATAGTTTGATGTTCATTTTAGGGAAGAAGAATAATTACTGGAAGGAACAGTAAAATTATTCTCAACATTTTCCATCCTGGATACCACTTTCCTGTAATAATAAAATTATGTTGATAGAGACAGTGAAAAAACAATGTTGTATCAATGTAGAGGTCTCATTGTCTTTCCTTGTGGTCATTTTTCACCCTGAACTAAATTATACATCATTAATATATAGAGCTTGATTAATCCCAATAATCACAACAAGAAGTATGCTCTCACTTCAAGTCTCCTGCTATGGTTGTTTAAATATAATGTAGACAACTAGAGAGAAATATTACCATCAGAATTTGTAGTCCACTTCTTAGTCAGATGCCAAGGGTGTCTGAAGTAAACGAAGAAAATAGATCCCATCCACAATCTAAAGAGCATGTAGAACCAGGTATGGTGTTATTCACTAAATTATCTATTTTTTTATTCTTTTCTTTGATTCCCAGATATTTTGTAATGGTGACTGAAAATCCCAGTGAATGTTGCAGGGATGTCAGCACAACATTTTGTCCCTTTGAAAGGCCAGAATTATATTGAAATCGGTTTTCCTGTGAACCACTACTTGTCCAACTTCACGAATCTCCCGGGTTCTCTAGTCTGGTTGGCAATATCTACCTCTTATATTCTCTAATCCATCGCACCTTGGATTCATTCTACTTTGTGTGCAAAGAGTGTAAGGAGAAAATAAATCAATCCAAAATTCCCCTTGGATGGTTAGGATATTGGTTTTCAAATCAAGACCCACTGTTTATTCTTCTTAAATTGTTATCTATTAATATCTTTTTTTTTCAAATGATGGTAAAATTTGGACCGTGGTTGACATATGAGTAAAATATCTTGAAGGAAGGAATTAGTTGAAAATTTTGTGTCTAGTCGGCTGGTGGAAGTAAGTTGGCTTTTGTGAGACAAATCTAATACCAGACATTGGAGGTAATACAATGATCTGTAATTGGTAAAAATACCCCTATGGGATTGCTAAACAGTATAAACAGTGTTAAAATAGCACTGCTCCTTTTGAATGGTCCAATGCCAAGCAATTAACTTGTATTGGTGACATCATTAGGTAGATCTAAAGCAAAAGAGAAGTTTGTCTTCCTTGTGAGATCTGTGAAATTGAGAAACTCCAAATATACACCATCTGTTCTCTCTTTCTCTTCCAAGTTCTATTTCTTAAAAGTTCAGTTACAAAAGCTAGTTCCCACATAAGGTCCTCAAGTCATATTTTATTGAAGAAAGTAATCTACTTTTCTATGTAAAATTTGGTTTTTAGATTTTTATACTTTCTTCGGGATGGTCGGACTATTGTTGTGTTTGCCATCTATAAAGGTCACACATAGGTTGAATCCAGTTAACCAGGAAATCAACTGATTCAATAAAAAAAAATTAATATTAAGAGAAGCTGGGTGGTTGTAAAAAAAATGTGTGGACAAATCTGACAGTCAGTTTATTGTTGTGATGTAGTCAGTTCACAAACCAATTGTAGTCAAATATTGAACTCATACCAAAGAATGTATAAATAAGTGATAAGCAATGTTAATAATAGAGATTCGCTTTGTAGTTGACAGAATTAATGGTAGCCTTAAACCAAGAACAAGGGAAAGAAGATAGCTAGAAAAACACAGAACATGAGAATGAAGATCAAAATACAACTTGCGATTTTGCTCTGTGACTCTTCAGTGAAAGCTAACTATATTTCCTAGAATTTAGTCTGAGAGTCTTGGACAGATCTGTCTCCTTAGACAAATCATATGATTCTGGAGGTTTCCTAATAATCCTAAACTTGGGGTGCCGGAGTGGTTCAGTCGGTTAAGTGTCTGCATTCAGCTCAGCTCATGATCTCAGTGTCCTGGGATCTAGTCCCATATCAGGCTCCCTGCTCAGCGATCTATCAAGTAAATAGATAAAATCTTAAAAAAAAAAAATCCAAACTGTGGAAGGAGCCTCGGTGTCCAACGAAAGATGAATGGATAAAGATGTGGTTTATGTATACAATAGAATATTCCTCAGCCATTAGAAATGACAAATACCCACCATTTGCTTCAATGTGGATGGAACTGGAGGGTATTATGCTGAGTGAAATAAGTCAATCGGAGAAGGACAAACAGTGTATGTTCTCATTCATTTGGGGAATATAAGTAATAGTGAAAGGGAATATAAGGGAAGGGAGAAGAAATGTGTGGGAAATATCAGAAAGGGAGACAGAACGTAAAGACTGCTAACTCTGGGAAATGAACTAGGGGTGGTGGAAGGGGAGGAGGGCGGGGGGTGGGAGTGAATGGGTGACGGGCACTGGGGGTTATTCTGTATGTTAGTAAATTGAACACCAATAAAAAATAAATCTAAAAAAAAAAAATCCTCAACTTGAAGACTCCAGAAGGTTATTTTCCAGTGATACAAGGAGAGTCCAAGGTTCCATAGCAAGTCTCTAGTTGTAATTCATGCACAATTTGTTTTGAAAAAAAGTGAAGAAAGGCTTCTTACAGTTGTTGATGACAGCTCTGGGTACAGTGCTAAGTCTCCTTTAATTCTGGCAATGTCTTATTGCAATAATATGGTGTTTAGAAATGGATACATCTAAACACATGTGGCTGCCTGTTACTATCACATAAAGGAAGAATTGATAATACTCCGAAGGAGCTGATCTCATTGTCATTAATCCAGTGATAACACTTAAATGTGTCAAAGTTGGATGATCTCTGAGAGTTTTGCTACTTTCAGTTTCATGATTACATTTGTTCTTTCTACTTTTCTCAAAATTTCAAAGCTTCATAAAATATTTGTTACAACATTTCAATAAAATGGATGCTTCTGTCACTAAAGGGCAGTAGAGAGACAATGAAATTCCTTGGATTCCTTGGTAACACAAGATCAAATAATTGTTACTCATAAAAATTAAATTAAATGTATTTTTAATACAAATTAAATAATATTTATTTTTTGTCAAATGATTATCACACTCTCAGGCAATAAAAAGATTCAAGCAATTCTGAGAATAAGAAAACAATTACATATACAAAAGCCATTTTGGTGATAGAACTAATTGAGGGGTTACCGAGGTTTGGGATCTTGAACCTTGTACCCATCTTTACAGTTTTACCAAAATTATGCTGGTCACAGATGAAACGAGCCATAGATACCTTCAGAACTATTAGTGATGTTTGCCCCCAGTGTTGATTGAATACAGTAGCTACTTTGTCTTGTTGTGGTAGGCAATTTCATGTGTAGTTGCATGCTTTCATTTGTGGTACCCCAGTGTTCCTAACCAGCCATCTCTGGAGATTATTCTCATGCAGTCTGCATTCATATTTTCCCCAGTACCTTGTTTTTTCTGACTCAGGTAGCAATGACCCAGGTATAATGGCCTTTTGAAACTTTTAAAGGATTTTTCTCTTTGGGTATGTAAGTAGGATGTTAGTGAATGCAGTCTGTATAGCAAAATGAGCAGCATGGACATTTTCTTGGTTTCTAAATTATTCCCTTATGTTCACCTTTTAAGGAATCATTAGAGCTCACAAAAGTTCTTTAATGTACTGACTACTCTTAGATGTGATCGAGAACCCTCCTTATTTTTAAAGCATTCCAAAGTAATAGTCCATTTCTAAAAGCTTATCCATCATCATTGTATATATTACATTAAATCTCCTATGTCCCGCTGACAAGCTCTGGTGAGAACATTGATTTCTACCTCCTGGGTAGCTTTTGCCTCTGGCAGGAAGTTATATTCTAGGGGTAAAGTCAGATCAACTGGGGACATCCTGAGGATGTTTTTCTTTTTCAGTCTCAAGATATAACCAAGTCTCAAGATGATCAACCAAAATTAAGTCTGTATTATAAAGGGTTTTCTAATAAATCTACCTGAAACATAGCTCATGAATAAG